>NC_142762.1:24710027-24860746 GCF_054948205.1 Urtica dioica subsp. dioica
AGACAAGATGGTAAACTAAGACAAGAAGAGAAATTTATAGTTGTATAATCCATAATTGTAGGAGACGAATAAAATGCCTGGAAATAAGTATTTGACTAGTTGTACAGTGACAAAAACACCTTGACTGGAAGTTAAAATATATATACCAGTCACCAATAAGGAGAGAGTAGAACCACTATCGAGCTTCCATGGTAAATTATAAACAGTAATTTATAAGATAAACGAGATAACAAGTAGACCTTCTTAGCTTTCTCTTCTTTTTCAGCAGCCTCTTTCTTACGATCCTTGTCAGACCCCTACAGAAGAAAATCAAGTTACACCCAATTGAGATTCAATCGATGATTTAAGAACTTGTAGATACGAAAGGCCAGTAGCTTTCACCAATTTGATAAAGATTTCTTGATTTGCTTTCTTGTTTGAAAGCGGTTGCATAGATGCAAACTCCTTATCATCCACTTTTCTCTCTTCGGTCTTAAGTGCCAGCAAAGCCTTTCTTTTCTCCTCCCTCACTTTTTCGTACTCTTCCAAAGTCATCTCCTATTGATGAATTTAATAGGTCAAAAGTTTCTGTAAAAACTCATAGGAGGCAATCACCAAAAAATTCATTGCTACCTTTCTCACAGCGATATAATCTTGTATAACGCTTCCACGAATTAAAGTGGATTTGTATTCTAACAGTTCAATACAAAATGAGCTTAAATGAGAGCTAAAATTTGTAAAAAATTTAAAAAAAATTAAAAAATAAACTATGAATCAGGTCGAAGTTTCTGTTTCTTTTTGGTAATACAAGATTAACAAGAAATCGTAGACAACTTTTCTTCCAACAATCATCAAGCGATTGACTTTTTAAAACTCCAAATTATAAAACCTCAATTCCCATGCGTAAAAAAAAAAAATCTCGATACCAGTAAAGAAAGACATTCGCCTCTGGTAGCTATAAAACAGGAATCCATAACCATGACTAGGAGTCTAAGAACATAGGGAAAAGGGATGGAAAATTAACCTTATCCTCGAGTTCTTTCTCTTCAGGCTCAGCAACAGGGTCCTTGTTTTCAGCTGCTGCGCCCTCCTCTCTTGCAGGATTCTCATCACCCAATTTCTTCTCGGTCTCATCAACAGCTTCTTCAGCTACTCTTTGAGTTTGTAAAATATCATGACATAATGAGAAAAACTTATTGAGCTCCTATTTAATAACATATTAGCAACAAAAAAATAAATACTACACAGATTAGGAATATGAAAGTTACGGAGCAAATGCATCAGTCTCCGTTCCCCAGTTCGCACGGCCAGCCCCTTCACGCTTGAGCTCACTCCTGCACATAGGCACAATTTCCATCAAAGGTCAAGCGTTGACAGAAATATAAGTGAATTTCAGCAAGTGTGAAGTTATTTATATATATATATATAATAAAAAAATAATTTACCCGCGTCCTGTTCCACTATGGCGCTCATATGGCCTGCGAGAAGTGCGATCTCCATCATCAGCTTCACCAGTGCCGAAATCACTACGACGGCCTCCGCGGAAAGAGCCACGAGATCCCCCATAGCCACGCCGATCAGAATCACCACCATAAACTCGCCTTTCAGAGTCTCCCCCGTAGCTGCGCTTTTCAGAGTCTCCTCCATAGCTACGCCTTTCAGCGACTCTTCCAAACTCTCCTTCCTCTGAGAACTCCCGACCACGACCACGACCATATCCATGTCTGCCTCCACGTCCTCCTCTGCCAGATTCATTCTTGGTCTCTCTCACTAGGAAAAATAAAACGAACCGTTTGTTAAGCTCAGGAAAAAATGTTGCGTAGTTTTATAAAAAGATTTCAATTCACCAAGATCAATGGCTTACAACACTAGTGATATGGCACATTTATGACCTGGACCTAGTGGCTGGTACCAGAGAATTGGTATTTCAATTCACCTTTGTTTTGCGTTGCCAACCAAAGTTGAATAATTGAGTAGAGGAATATCAGAGGTTATGTTACTTTGAATTTTTGGGTAGCGGCTTGAGCATGTCTACAATGAAGCGCTCCCAGAAAAATCCAGTATTTACAAATTAAAATACCGATTACCGAATATATAAGAGAGAGAAAAACGTTTTCCCGTGATTTCGTTACAAAATTAATGGTAACAAACAGTTCAGCTTTTATAAGCTTAAGATATTCTGAATAAGGCAAGCGTGTTAGTAACAAGTAAAAAGGCAGTATCATATCAATGAAATGAAATGAAAACACAGCGCAGAGTCTTCGCAACTGACCAGCCTGAGCAGGAGGGAGAGGCTTGGATGGAAGCTGAGCCAGAGGCTTATTCGGCTGGACAGTCGGCTTCTTCGGCGCTGGTTTGTGAGCCGCGCTGAGCTGCGATGGGTCTTCAGCGTCTTCGTCGCCCAGCAAGTCGAAGGGATTCATGGTCGCCATTCTCTTCGATACAACAAGAGAGATTCAAGAGCTCAAATCCTAGCTTAGCAAAACCTCCATGGATATATGAGTATCTAACTGTGTACAGATCTGAAAGACTGAAACTTTGGTGAAATGGAAGTGGAACCCTAGCCGCAAGTACTGACAGAGTAGTCGCATAGAGAGTTATCTAATCTTTACTTTTCTGTGTCAATCTATTCTCTTTCTTTGTGTTTGTTCTTTCGAGCTCATACGGTCTAATATTATATTATTTTCTTATCAAACCCAATATATTCATATTTTAACGTCACTATTATTTGATGTAAAAAAACGAGTAAACCGCAAAAGCAATTGGATGGAGAAATAAAAATTAATCAAATATCAAGAGCTTATTTTTTTAAAATATCCAAAAATAAATTGTTGGATCATAAATAGACAAAAAAGCCCCTTAAAAATTTTACTCTCCCTCCCAGTCTCTCTCTCTCTCTCTCTCTCTCTCTCTCTCTCTCTCTCTCAACCAACAAAATTATGAGCCTTGACGATTGGATACGACATCGTACAATGGTGTACGACAGAATATGAGTTCATATGATGGCGAACGATAGTCCCTCTTCGAATTCTGACAGTGGTGGAGGTCCAAAAACCTGAGCTCCCAAAACGACCTAATAAGTGAGTTTTTCAATTATTTGCATGTTAAAACTCATTGTAGATGGTTAGAATATTGATTACGAGTTCGTATTTATAAGATTTGGGTTGATTAGAACTGATTTGGGTCGGGTTTAGAAAGTTAGGGTTTGAAATTGGGGATGAAATACGATATGATACAATGAACTTCATGAATCGTACGATGTCGTACGATACGATACTATGAAATTCATAAAGGCATACGATACGATACGATGGTATACGATGAGTTTATGTTTTTTCAAAAAAAAAAATTGTACGGCAGCGTACGATGCGATACGGTACGGTATGATGAAATACGATGTTGTACGATAATATATGATAACTTGCTATTCTTGCTGAAAGAATTGAAGGAAAAACCGGATGTGGCACAAAAAGAGGCCAAGTACACGCTGACGGGTAATTTGCATACTCTTCATTACTGGCCATACGAGGCTTTTCCAGAGATCTGAATGAGCTTTTGTGAAAGTCCTGGTATTCGAATATCGAGGATGCATTCATGGTCCAGCATCGTAGTCATTATGGGCAAAGACATCTAGGCCGTGTTGAATAAAAATACGGTAACTTCTTTTAACTCTAAAAATATTTATGTCACTAAATTTGAAAGATGAATAAACTTTACAGTTTTGTAGTTAGGCGTTGTTCAGATGCTGAGACCACGAGCAGCAGAGAAAGAATTTTTCACTTTGCTCAAATGTCTATATCCGATAGACGTCGGGGGAGATGACGCGATGGAGCCGCGTAGTATTGATGAGGAAATCGACCTAGTAGCATTTGTCGAGAAGGAGGCCGATGTACTCGAATTTGTCGAAGTTGACGATTCAAACGAAGAACATGTTTCAGACACTTCGCGTCTTTCTCGTCCAAGAGCTTCTCGTCCCAAAGCAGGCGCTCGTCCCGAAGTTCACAAGTATCCCGCTCCCAAAGTGGCCGCTCGTCTCGAAGATCCCGCTTTGTTTGTAATAACGCTAGAAAATGTGGGAAGAACTCAGAAAATCTCAGGATGGTCTTACACGCCTTGAATACAAACGGCCGTAGAATAGAGAGAATCAGACAGGACCAGGTATAAATATATATTTAATAAAAATTTAATTTCGTAGTCGTTATAAGTCATTAATTTTTTAATAATTATATTTGGTGACTTTAACTTCTAGATTCGCATGGGAGAGAGGCTCATCTTTGTCTTCACGAACGTGACAGGTTTACCTTAGGTAAGGTACCGACTACCCAAGCCAAAGGGGAGTGGCGTTGTCGGCCTAGTCCTCCTCCTCCTCATCCTCCTCCTGACTAAGCCGCCATCTTCATCTCCGAGGCCTTCGTCTTCCTCTCAGAAGCGATCTTCGACTAAGCCACCAAATTCTTCTCCGAAACTGTCTTCTTCTAAGACATCTTTGTCTTCGAGTCCTAGCCGTTCACGAGACGTTTGGGATAAGCAACTCTCGCTTACGAAACCAATTATGAGCCAATGCAGAGACCCACAAAAAACTCCATCTCAAGAGCTTCATCAGCGAAAGAAAACGACGCATTGGGACATATTCACTGATCCGACGAAGCCGAAGTACAACAAAAAAACGGCTATCTGTGTTCAAGCCTTTGAAGGAAGAAAATGATAGGGAGTTTAATTCCTTTGCTAAGTGGATGTGGACCTCGAAATATCAAGAGAGTTTCACGGCTATGTTGGAATAGATCTAGGGTTAAGAAAAGATTTATCGCTTCTAGCAAGCGGCGAAATATAAAAAAAAATTCTTTAAAACACGTAAAACGTTTTTACAACCTAGACAAAGCGCATGAACATATAATTTAAAATTTTAAAACTAAATTTAGTTTTTACTCGGTACCAACCTCGAATGGAGCTTGAACGTTGAGAAGCCTTAGAAATGTTGAAATGTTCGTCTCCCCACGCAGCACGCCTTTCCCACTAGTCTTCTTGAACCTGTTGAGCAACCACGAAAGTTTATACCACTAGAGTCTTAAGAGAATGGTTGGATTTAGTGTGTGGGCACTTTTAAACACGATGACTCAAGAACAAGTTTTTGAGCCAAAGAGCTAAAACAAATGCTAGGTTTAATGAGGACCTAGGTGCCAAAACAAAAGAACAAGAAGGGTTAGAGAGAGAGAGAGAGGCGGCCAAAATTCTAGAGAGAGAAGCTCTCAATCTCTAAAATTGTGTGTTGTGAGTTGTGAATGAGGTGAGGTATTTATAGGAAGAGGATTACCTTCAAAAGGTAATTTCCTCTTCTCTATTGAATATCACATATTCATGAGAAAATATTTGGTTTCCTCTTTTCCCTTTGCACGTCCAAGGCATGCACTCATTCCACATGGATTTGTATCCTCTTTTGCTTGCTCCCTCCTCGGCCGCCCAAATGGATTTCTTTCTAGAGGAAATTTGTTTGCTCTTTTTCTTTTGGCAAGTATCTTCATACATCAATGCACAAAATAATTCCTCTTTCTCCCTTGGTATGGACGGTTTTGAGCTTCTAGATGTTTCTTTATAATTGTTCATGACATCATAAGAAAAACCCATTAAGAATTTTCAAATAAAATTTCATGAAATGAAATAAATCCTCAAGGCCCAATTAATTATCTTGGCCGTGTGGTTTAAATTCCTTGTCATCATATGGCAATGTCAAGAAACTTATTTATTGACATTCATACCATCTCATGTCCAAAAGGACAAAACTCTAATGACTTGTGGTAGTGACCTTATGGATCTAAATGAACAAAGCTTGAGCGAGCTAGCATACTTGGACTCAAAAGTTCACAAACCTTTTCCAAGTTCTAGCTTAATGTCAAGTGACTCCACTAAAGAGTTGACACTGAAATTCTCTCGGTTCAAATGAATATATTTTCTACTCAAGAATTCTACTTAATTGTAATAAGTGGATCCACTGAATATTATCTGTGTTTACCCTTCATGAATATCATCAGCTAGATGTAGGGGTGTACAAAAATTGACCGAAAATTGGTTAAACCGATAACCGAACCGATCCGGAATCGAAATTCGGTGCCAGGTCATCAAACCGAAAATTCGGTGCGGTTAACCGAAATCGAATTTAAGAAACGATCGGTTATCGGTTTTGAAAATCCAAAAATTCGGTTATCGGTTATTTAACCGATTTTTTTTATCCAGTTTTGAAACCGTATAACCAGTTTTAAAACCGGATAACTGATTTTAATCGGTTAACCGATTTGAACCGGATAACCGATTTGGATAATTGTAACATCTTTAAAACTGGTTAACCAGTTTTAAAACGGTTATAAAACCGGTCATCAGTTTTACAAAACCGGTTAACCGAATTTTCAGTTAACCGATTTTCGGTTTTGGACCAATTCGGTTCGATCATTGGTCCAAAATTTTCAAAACCGAAAATTCGGTTTCGGTTTTCAAATTGGTCCAAAACCGAACCGAACCGAACTGATTTCACCCCTAGCTAGATGGGATTTATAAAATTACCATTTTACCCTTCTAGCTATTATTTCCTCAACTCCTTTGTCGCTTGTGTTTAAGTTAGAAATATTGTATTGACGAGGAGCTAACAAGTCACATTGATTCATCCAAAAGAGTCATGACTCAATTTGGACACTGGCCAGTTCATTTATTTACGTTCCAAGGAACAAAGAATGAGGTGATATACATTGCATTTCAGCAATCTTGTACATGAATTCCATATCTATGAGATCTTCACAAAGTTACTCATGACATCTTCATAACTTAGTACTTCGCCAATAGGTCTTGTCTATATCACATAGTGAATCTAGAACTCTGACTTTCTCAAATGAGAATACGTAAGCTAAGAAATGACATGTCTCATTTCAGGATTGAGGTAAGCACGATGCAATTCATACGTAGTGACTTCGAGACGGTTAAATGGTTTGTTCTTATTATGTCTCTAGACGTGCACTGGTCAATTCAGTACCTTCAGAAGATACCTAGAAGAACTATAGAGTCTCCAATTCTCAATGTCCCATAACCAGATATCATAGATTCTCCTAACAATCATACTGGGATCAATAGCCCTTTGTGTTGTCAATGGTGCCCACAAGAAGAGTTGTAATATTTATATTGTACATTTGATGTAATAAAGTCTCATGAAGACTCTTGCTTGTAATTGCTTATTCATTAATAAAAAGTTGAAACGTTCATTCATTCTTCCGTGTCTGTTTGAAGCTTTATGATAAAACATTAGTCTTTAGTCCATAAACAAACTAAATAACTTACGAAGAGACAAATGTAGATTTGCATGAACAAACTCTTCGTAGTTTGCTTAAAACGATATATTTGCAATCTAAGGGTCAAAGGACTATTGACCTCAGTACGATTGTTAGGAGAATCTATGATGTCTGGTTATGGGGCATTGAGAGTTGGAGACTCTATAGTTCTTCTAGGTATCTTCCGAAGGTACTGAATTGACCAGTGCACTTCTAGAGACAAGATAATAACAAACCATTTAACCTCTTATGTCTCCAAGTCACTACGTATGAATTGCATCGTGCTTATCTTAATCCTGAAATGAGACATGTCATTTCACACCTTAGTATTCTCATTTGAGAAAGTCAGAGTTCGGACTCACTATGTGATTCCGAACAAGGCCTATTGGTGAAGTACTAAGTTGTGAGAATGTCATGAGTAACTTTGTGAAGTTCTCATAGATATGGAATTCATGTACAATATTGCTGAAATGCAATATATATCACCTCATGCTTTGTTCCTTGGAGTGTGAATAAATGAACTGGCCAGTGTCCAAATTGAGTCTTGACTCTTTTGGATGAAACAATGTGACTTGTTAGCTCATCGTCAATACATTGTTTCTAACTTAATCACAAGCGACAAAGGAGTTGAGGAAATAACAACTAGAAGGGTAAAATGGTAATTTTGTAAATCCCGACTAGCTGATGATATTCATGAAGGGTAAACACTGATAATATTCTGCGGATCCACTCATTACAATTAGGTTGAATTCTTGAGTAGAAAATAAATTCATTTGAACCGAGAGATTTTCAGTGTCAACTCTTTAGTGGAGTCAGTTGACATTAAGCTAAACTTGGAAAAGGTTTGTGAACTTTTGAGTCCAAGTATTTTAGCTCAAGCTTTGTTCATTTGGATCCATGAGGTCACTGTCACGAATCACATCGATTAGGAATAGTTAAACTGGAAGCTAAGTCAAAACAAGAACGAAAATTGTCAAAAGGGTATTTTTGTCTTTTGAGACATAGCATGAAATGAATGTCAATAAATATTTTTGACAAGGTCATTTAATGACATGTTTCACTCGGCCAATATTAGTCTTATTGGGCCTTGTGGATTAATTTCATTTCATAAGAATTTTATCGAAAATTCTTAATGGGCCTTTTTCATGTTGTCATGAACAAGTGGAAAAGCTTCTAGAAGGCCTTTCTAGATTGAGATAGATGCCCAACATACCCAAGAGAAAGAGAGAATATTTTGTGCATAAATGTATGAAGATACTTGCCAAAAGAAAAAGAGGAAACAAATTTCCTCTATGAGGAAACAAAGAGAATCGGCCAAGGCAACCAAGATGGGAAACAAAAGAGGAAACTAATCCCTTGGGGATTTGCATGAGGTGGGCGCATATTTGGATGGGAATGGGTAATAAAAGATTGCTCATAAAGGCTTGGAAAATAAGAGGAAACTACTTCTTTCCAAGGCCAACCCTTCTCCTATAAATACCCTACCTCATTCCTCTCATTTCATTCATTCCACATAAGTTAGAGATTGAGAGCTTCTCTCTCTAGAACTTGTGGTTGCCGCCCCTTCCTCTCTCTCTCTAGTCAATTTCGTTTTATTGTTTTGGCACCTAGGTCCTCATTTGACCTAGAGTTTAGCTCTGCGACTTCAAGACTCGTTCTTAAGTCGTAGTGTTTAAAAGTGCCCACACACTAATTCCTTTTATTTCGAGTGATTTAGTGATAGAAACTTTCGTGGTTGCTCGAGTTGCCGAGGAAAGGAAGAGAGACGTGCTGCGAGGGAGACGAACATTTTCAACCTTCCGAAGGCTCATCGACGTTCAAGCTTCTAAAGAGGTTAGTAAATTTATTATGCTCATATTAGTTTTATTTACATGTACTTGCTCTTTGTCTAGGTTAGTAAAAACTGTTTTTACTTGAAAAGAAAATTTTAAAATTCCGCCGCTTAACGAAGCGTTAAACTTTTTCATAAATCCTAGATAAATTCCAACAAATGGTATCAGAGCTATGGTCAAAGATATGCATGTACATGTATTTAAAAATATGAGCTTGAAAATCGTTTTCGAAAGTTTACTAATTTTGTGACAAGTTAGAATTGTTTTCTTATATTTTTTTAATTTATTGCTTTTGCCTTTAAATTAAAAATCATGTTGATTTTCTATGAGTTTGGGATGTTATTAAAACACATTAGAATCAGTTCTAAAAGTTTTTAATTTTTTATATTGAAAAACGTGTTTTAAAGGTTTGAGAAATTTCTAGTAAATTTTGTGACTAGTTATCTTGTCCTACTAGTTTCTTTTATTTACTTGAATCGTTTTATGCATGTTGTTATTTCTTTTATGCCATGTTATTACCTTGCTAATAAAACACCAATAAAAGCCTTAACAACCTCCTAAAACGTTCCGTTACACTCGATTCTTTTTCGCACCTAAAAAAGTACGAGCTTTAATTATTTCTTTTTCTTCGAGCTGGAGTAAAACCCGCAGTAAAAGTGGCATAACTCTCTGCTCAGAAATCGAAATTTGATGATTCTTGAATCAAATTAAAGCTCTGTCTGTCCTCTGTCCAATGCCACCGGTTTCAGGTCAAAAAAACATCGGAGCAGTGAGTTATGGTGGTTTTACTCCGAGGTGCGCGGCTGTTCCGAAAGTCCAGTTTTTTAGAATTCCGGATTTTCAGCCCCACTACCATGACTTATAGAACTCTAATGTGAAAAATTTCTTGAGCAAAAATGTTTTTCATAAGATTATAAACATGATGCGTAAGATTAAAATGTTTTGATTTTTGAAAGTTTAATTGAAATTGAATTTTTACAAAACTAGTTTGAATTTTTAAAAACCGTTTTCACTTTCAAACTTGAAAAATATTTTGTCATCCAAATCAAATAAATTTTCAAAATGTTTTTAAAACTATATCTATATCAGATATGTTCAAAATCTATATGCTCTTGAAAATTTGAGTGGGGGGTCTCCTTGTAGACAAGCCGAAAAATAAAAAGATGTGTAATCTCAAACTTTCAAGTGTTCGAGTGAGTTGAAGTTCACACTTCCCTCATGCACTTTCCCGAAATAGAAAATAGGAAAAGATCGAGTATGTACCTTGTGCCTTTATGCACTAACACTGCTCTGAACATGATGATCTAGGATTCTCTTGTAGTTGTCCGCTCTGTCGCTCTCTAACTAGGAAATCCGTTTCCGAACTTACAAGAGTCGATGAACCAACTCCAAAAACTAAGTGGGAGGATTATATTTGTTGTTTGTAACCCACGATCCCCAACACTAATGAAAGAAGCAATTAACGTGGGACTAAGAGCTGCTCTTGCGACCCTCTCTTAAATGGGAGTACTCCAAGGCGTTTTTGTTTCGATCATTGCTCAATGAGGTACGTCCGAGAGGAGACGATGATGACAAGGCCTCCCCTTGGGGGATTGTTTTTCAAAGTTGATCTTTTGGACTAAGTGGTTGGTTGCACACTTAGGCTCAATCCCTAGTAATCCTCCCTTGAGGCTCTGCGAAAGGATGTGAGTGATCAAACCAATTTAAAAGGTGGCTAGTCAAAATTGATGTATTGACATCTTGGCTAAGCATTAATGATGTGTCATTTACTTATAAATGGAGATTTTTTGCGGCCTTCTCTTGAGGGAGTAAATTATCGTTTGGTTTATAACACCTTTGGATTTTATCAAGTCTTAAATAAAACTTAAATCCTAAACCTAAGACTAATCATAAACTTGTTTCAACTTTTATAGGCAATATGTCTCTCAACCCTCTCTCAACAATTCTTTCCTCGAATAAACTCGAAGGCGACAATTACGTCGACTGGAAACGTAACCTCGACATAGTCCTTACTGTTGACAAGCACAAATGGGTTCTCACCACCCCCTGTCCTCAAACGAATGAAGATTCGACACAAGAGGAAAAAGATGCCCTGGCGTCCTGGCTTCGATCCGATGAGATTGCGAGATGCTATATTTTGGCATCAATGAACAATGTGTTGCAACAACAACATCGTGATTACGAAACTGCCACCGATATGCTCTACAATCTCCATGAGATGTTTGGAGGGCAAGGACGTCAAGCTAGGCAACAAGCGGTCCGACAGTTTATGAACTGTCGCATGAAGGCTGGGACTCCCGTTAGAGATCATATGATGCTGATCATTAGCTATCTAAACGAAATGGAGATCCTTGGATATGAGATTGATGGGGAGACTAAAATAGATATGATCTTGGAAACTCTCCCTGAAACCTTTGATACCTTCAAGTTGAATTACTCCATGAACAAGCTAGAGTACACTGCTACCGAGCTCATGAAGGAACTTCAAACTGCTGAGGCACTCACTAAGAAAAAGAGGGCTCTAGGAGAGGTGCATGCTACTGCCTCCACCTCTGGATCTAAGAAGAGACCTCGCAAGGCCGAGAAGAATAACCAACCTAAGGTTCAAACGAAGAAGAAGGCGCCAAGGCTCCGAAGGTGGATAAGTCTAACGACAAATGCCACCACTGCAATGAGCCTGGTCACTGGCGTAGGAACTGTCCTGCCTACCTCAAAACCAAAGTAAAAGGTATTGTACTTATTACTGAAGCTTGTTTAGTAGCTGATAATGTATCATCGTGGATTATTGACTCCCCTGCTATTAACCATATTTGCTGCTCCTTAACTGGTTTTAGGAAAAGCAAAAGCTTAGAGGATGGCGACTTCTGCTTCAAGTGGGGTGATGGGAGCGTGGTGTCTGCGAAGGCTGTGGGATCTGTGACACTATCTTTTGAATATCGCACTTTAAATTTGAATAATGTTTATTATGTTCCTTCCTTTGGGAAAAACTTAATATCTGTTGCTCAACTTTTTGAGCAAGATTATTATTTAAAGTTTATAAAGAATGGAATTCGTATTTCTTTTTCTAATTCTTTTGTCACTGATGCATGTATGAAGAATGGTCTTTTTTACATTTATCCCACTCAACCTTCCATTTTAGACACCGAAATAGATAATGATCTAATTAGGGAGCCAAAGAGGATCAAACTTTCTGAATCCTCCGATCTAACAAAATCAACATACCTATGACACTTAAGATTTGGTCATATCAGTCTAGATAGGATTAAGAGACTTGTAAGGGACGGTCCACTCCAAGCCTCTGCAATAGGTTCACTACCTACTTGTGAATCCTGCATAGAAGGAAAAATGACTAAGCGACCTTTCTCCGATAAGGCTCGAAGAGCCACTGAGTTGCTGGAACTAGTACATTCTGATGTATGTGGTCCGCTCAGCCAACAGACACGTGGAGGATACGAATACTTTGTTACCTTCACCGATGATTACTCACGATATGGTTTTTTCTATTTGCTCAAACACAAATCCGAGACCTTTAACGTATTTAAGGTCTTTAGGGCTTTAGTGGAAAAGCAAACTAGCAAAGTGATCAAAACCCTTCGATCTGATCAAGTGGTGAGTATATGTCTGGAGAGTTCGATGACTTTCTTAAAGAAGAAGGTATCGCTTCTCAGCTTACCGCACCTGGCACACCTCAACAAAACGGAGTGTCAGAGATAAGAAACCGAACTCTTATGGAGATGGTTAGATCAATGATGAGTTACTCATCACTCCCTCTTTCCTTTTGGGGATATGCCCTCGAAACAGCCGCCTATATTCTGAACCAAGTTCCGTCCAAGACGGTTCCTGGTACTCCTTATGAACGATGGACTGGCCGTAAAGTGAATCTTGGCCGCATCAAAATTTGGGGTTGCCCCGCACACGTGCTAAGGCAAAAGACGAGCAAGTTGGCTAGTAGGTTAGAATTGTGTCTGTTCATTGGATATCTAAAGGAAACCAAGGGTTTTACTTTCTATAGTCCCGAGGACGATAAGACTTTCGTTAGCACGAATGCTCGTTTCCTTGAGGAGGACTTTATGAAGGATGCAAAACCTAGAAGCAAAATTGTGCTTGAAGAGAAGTTGGGTGAGGAAGCTTCTACCTCATCTGTAAGAACTGTTCTTACCCCAACTGAAACACAACCTAACTCATCAGAATCTCGTCAAGTAGTACTTCGACGTAGTGGGATGGCTACTCAAAAGCCTAACAGGTACATGTCCTATGGAGACTCTCTCGTAGCCGTCTCCGACATGGATGACCCTGTTTCCTATAGCCAAGCAATGGCTTGTTCTGAATCAAACCTTTGGCTTGATGCCATGTAAGTTGAAATGCACTCGATGTATGTCAACAAAGTCTGGAAACTTGTAGACCTTCCTGAAGGGATTAAACCCGTAGGGTGTAAGTGGATATACAAGAAGAAAATGGGTCCTGATGGGAACGTCGAGACATTCAAAGCACGACTTGTGGCAAAGGGTTATACCCAACAAGAAGGGATTGACTATGAAGAAACCTTCTCGCCAGTCGCGATGCTTAAGTCCATCCGCATACTCCTATCCATAGCTGCAGCTCTCGACTATGAGATCTGGCAAATGAATGTCAAGACAGCTTTTCTGAATGGAAATCTTGACGAGCGCATTTACATGGCTCAACCAGACGGTTTCGTGGATAAAGGTCAAGAGACCAAGGTTTGTGAGTTGCTTAAATCCATTTATGGACTAAGGCAAGCATCTAGGTCATGGAATATTAGATTCGATGAAACTGTAAAGAGCTTCGGCTTTGAACAGTCAATAGATGAGCCTTGTGTTTACAAGTTAATACACGAAGGCAAAGTTGTGTTTCAGGTACTATATGTCGATGATATATTACTCATTGGTAATGACGTCGGTAAGTTATCCGAGGTTAAGGTCTGGTTAGCAAAGCAATTCGATATGAAGGATCTAGGAGAAGCCGCGTACATTCTGGGGATCCAAATCTTTCGAGATAGGAAAAACCAGACCCTGTCGCTCTCTCAAGCATCTTATATTGATAAGGTGATAGATCGCTTTTCGATGCAAGACTCCAAGAAGGGCCAAACACCCTTTAGGCATGGAGTTTTACTCTATAAGGACCAGTCTCCCAAGACTGCATAAGAGATTGAAGACATGAGGAAAATTCCTTACGCCTCTGCCGTGGGAAGCCTCATGTATGCTATGCTTTGCACTAGACCTGACATCTGTTTCGCCGTTGGCGTAGTTAGCCGTTTCCAATCCAACCCTGGACCCGAGCACTGGATTTCTGTTAAGCATGTTCTTAAGTATCTTCGAAGAACTAGGAACTTGATGCTTACATACTCAGGTACTGACCTGACTATGACGGGATACACCCGACTCCGATTTTCAAGCGGATAAGGATTCCAGGAAATCCACTTCGGGATCTGTGTTCATCCTTAATGGTGGAGCTGTTGTGTGGATGAGTATTAAGCAATCTTGCATTGCTGACTCCACAATGGAAGCAGAATATGTGGCTGCTTGTGAAGCATCCAAAGAGGCTGTATGGCTTAGAAAATTCCTTAAGTATTTGGAAGTTGTTCCAAATGACGACGAGCCCATGACCCTTTATTATGATAATAGTGGGGCTGTCGCTCAAAGGAACCTCGAAGCCATAAGCGCTCTAAGCATATTGAGAGGAAATACCATTTGATTCGAGAGATCGTGCAGCGCGGAGACGTGGAAGTGAAGAAGATCTCAACGGTGGACAACCTAGCAGATCCATTCACAAAGACCCTAGCGAACAAGGTCTTCGACCAACATCGAGAGGGATTAGGCATGAAGGACTACGCACATCTTCTTTGAGTCAAGTGAGAGTTTGTTGTCAATGGTGCCCACAAGAAGAGTTGTAATCTTTATATTGTACATTTGATGTAATAAAAGTCTCATGAAGACTCTTGCTTGTAATTGCTTATTCATTAATAAAAAGTTGAAACGTTCATTCATTCTTCCGTGTCTGTTTGAAGCTCTATGATAAAACATTAGTCTTTAGTCCATAAACAAACTAAACAACTTACGAAGAGACAAATGTATATTTGCATGAACAAACTCTTCGTAGTTTGCTTAAAACGATATATTTGCAATCTAAGGGTCAAAGGACTATTGACCTCAGTACGATTGTTAGGAGAATCTATGATGTCTGGTTATGTGGCATTGAGAGTTGGAGACTCTATAGTTCTTCTAGGTATCTTCCGAAGGTACTGAATTGACCAGTGCACTTCTAGAGACAAGATAAGAACAAACCATTTAACCTCTTATGTCTCGAAGTCACTACGTATGAATTGCATCGTGCTTACCTTAATCCTGAAATGAGACATGTCATTTCACACCTTAGTATTCTCATTTGAGAAATTCAGAGTTCGGACTCACAATGTGATTCCGAACAAGGCCTATTGGTGAAGTACTAAGTTGTGAGAATGTCATGAGTAACTTTGTGAAGTTCTCATAGATATGGAATTCATGTACAAGATTGCTGAAATGCAATATATATCACCTCATGCTTTGTTCCTTGGAGTGTGAATAAATGAACTGGCCAGTGTCCAAATTGAGTCTTGACTCTTTTGGATGAAACAATGTGACTTGTTAGCTCATCGTCAATACATTGTTTCTAACTTAATCACAAGCGACAAAGGAGTTGAGGAAATAACAACTAGAAGGGTAAAATGGTAATTTTGTAAATCCCGACTAGCTGATGATATTCATGAAGGGTAAACACTGATAATATTCTGCGGATCCACTCATTACAATTAGGTTGAATTCTTGAGTAGAAAATAAATTCATTTGAACCGAGAGATTTTCAGTGTCAACTCTTTAGTGGAGTCAGTTGACATTAAGCTAAACTTGGAAAAGGTTTGTGAACTTTTGAGTCCAAGTATTTTAGCTCAAGCTTTGTTCATTTGGATCCATGAGGTCACTGTCACGAATCACATCGATTAGGAATAGTTAAACTGGAAGCTAAGTCAAAACAAGAACGAAAATTGTCAAAAGGGTATTTTTGTCTTTTGAGACATAGCATGAAATGAATGTCAATAAATATTTTTGACAAGGTCATTTAATGACATGTTTCACTCGGCCAATATTAGTCTTATTGGGCCTTGTGGATTAATTTCATTTCATAAGAATTTTATCGAAAATTCTTAATGGGCCTTTTTCATGTTGTCATGAACAAGTGGAAAAGCTTCTAGAAGGCCTTTCTAGATTGAGATAGATGCCCAACATACCCAAGAGAAAGAGAGAATATTTTGTGCATAAATGTATGAAGATACTTGCCAAAAGAAAAAGAGGAAACAAATTTCCTCTATGAGGAAACAAAGAGAATCGGCCAAGGCAACCAAGATGGGAAACAAAAGAGGAAACTAATCCCTTGGGGATTTGCATGAGGTGGGCGCATATTTGGATGGGAATGGGTAATAAAAGATTGCTCATAAAGGCTTGGAAAATAAGAGGAAACTACTTCTTTCCAAGGCCAACCCTTCTCCTATAAATACCCTACCTCATTCCTCTCATTTCATTCATTCCACATAAGTTAGAGATTGAGAGCTTCTCTCTCTAGAACTTGTGGTTGCCGCCCCTTCCTCTCTCTCTCTAGTCAATTTCGTTTTATTGTTTTGGCACCTAGGTCCTCATTTGACCTAGAGTTTAGCTCTGCGACTTCAAGACTCGTTCTTAAGTCGTAGTGTTTAAAAGTGCCCACACACTAATTCCTTTTATTTCGAGTGATTTAGTGATAGAAACTTTCGTGGTTGCTCGAGTTGCCGAGGAAAGGAAGAGAGACGTGCTGCGAGGGAGACGAACATTTTCAACCTTCCGAAGGCTCATCGACGTTCAAGCTTCTAAAGAGGTTAGTAAATTTATTGTGCTCATATTAGTTTTATTTACATGTACTTGCTCTTTGTCTAGGTTAGTAAAAACTGTTTTTACTTGAAAAGAAAATTTTAAAATTCCGCCGCTTAACGAAGTGTTAAACTTTTTCGTAAACCCTAGATCAATTCCAACACTTTGACCCTTAGATTGCGAATATACTGTTTTAAGAAAACCATGAAGAGTTTGTTCATGCAAATCTATATTTGACTCTTCATTTGTTGTTAGGTTTGTTTAAGGACTAAAGACTATAGTTTATCATAAAGCTTCAAATAGACAATGAAGAATGAATGAACGTTTCAACTTTTATTAATAATTCAGCAATTACAAGCAAGAGTCTTCGTGAGACTTTATTACATCAAATCTACATAAATAAAGACTACTACTCTTCTTGTAGGCACCATTGACAACAGGCTACGGTTTGACTCAAGACTCGCGACGTTCGTCCTTCTTTTTCCAATGTGTTGTTGGAGTGCACAAAATGGCTACATGATTCGATACGTCGAATTAATACTTATATGTTATAATACACATTTTATTTAAATTACATTAATATGTTTGTTATTTTATACACGTTTGCAGCATATTGATGCCATTATACACATGTTGCAGACTCGCTAGCTACAACTCGACGGATATCGTTAAGACGTCTGAATAATGGATTGTCGATGGGTCTAGAACGTCTACGGCCGATACCTGAAGGAAGAGGAGAATAAGAAAAAGTCCATCAAACTAGGGGCGGAGCCCGAGCCCGTGGAATAGGATACGAAGTCGGTGTTTGCCCCGATGATTGGGTACAAAGACTCGCAAATATCGCCATGGATGGGAGCACGAGAGATCTTATTCATCGTCAACTTTAGGAACCTTCATTGGTGCACTTTTCGGGTCGACTTAGATCACTGGACCATTACCCTCATGTATTACTAGAAGGACCTCATCCAGATGATGGGTAATCAAAAGGATTTCAACGAGTTGATGAAGGTACGTAAAACTATAACTTTAGTTTATTAACACCGTAATAAGTTTGTTACTCTTTTATAATCGTGTAGAATTGGAGTCGAGCTAGGGTTATGCCCCTGAGTGGTTTGTTATGTGAGCATGGTATGTCATATCGGGAGTTATTTGTGGCCGAATGGAATATCTGTTGGTGATTAATTCACCCTAATAACCGTGCGAAAAATAATTACGCTACTCGAAAGCTAATTAAGGTGGTTATTAAACAAGAATCGAGATTTACCTGTGTGTACTATTAAAGTATGACAGCGAGCAAGCAACCGATAAAATTTCAGATTAAGTTTTAGAGACACTTACTCATTGGGCTCACAAATTGAATCTTGAAGCTCTGACAAATCCGTCTTTAGTCTTTATAAGACTACTCCTTTGTGTTGTTTTTGAAACTTGGGGATCAGCTTCAAGCTGTCGTTGACGACACCGCAGTCTTCCGAAACGTAATCTCCGAGGCAAATAGGAAATATCAGTGGGCACAGTCTTTATCTCACTACGACATCGAACGATGAATTTAGGTCGCACCGTGTTTATGGGATTGGAATCACGGAGTTCCGAGGGGAAGGGAGAGAGAGAAATTTTCGTCCACCACAAAGAGGGAATAGACAAAATTTTTGATCCAATTCGGTTCCATTTTCACTTCCCTTGAACCCCTATTTATAGTAGTGGAAGTGTATCTTCTGGGTATCTCCAGAATATTTTATTTCCATTATTTGTGTTTACACCATGTGTTCACACTAGGATTTAATTTGAGCCATAGGATCTCATCTCCATAAATCCTACTTTTCCTTTCATCCATCAGATCAGTATCTAGGATTTATTAAGTGTTTAAATTAATTTAAAAGAGATTTAAAAGGTAATATATTATTTCCTTTTCAATAGATTCTCTTTTAAATATTATGAGAGAGAATAAAAGACAATATCTTATTTCCTTTTAAATAGATTCTCTATTAAATATTACGAGAGAGAATAAATGACAATATCTCATTTCCTTTTAAATAGATTCTCTCTCATTTAAATTAAACAACTAAAGAGAAAATATTGGTAAATACCAATATAGAAAAATTCGACTATTTTGCTTCCCGGGAAGACAAAATTTCCGATTTTTCTAAGTGCAAGGAAACAAAAAAGCGTTTTTCCTCAATGCTAAGGCCCAATTGCTTAAAACCCAATTAATTATTTATTTACTTGGTCCAACAATAAACAAATAACTAATTTATTAATTATTTACTTAAACAGTGAACAAATAATTAATACTACCATAAATAATTATTTAATTCTGCAAATACCCATATTCCAGAATTAATGCTTTCAAACTCATTTACAATTTGTGAGAATTTAATAATGATTTCATAATTATTAGAAAGTTCCTACTCACCTTTACCAAAGCCGAATCAGGGACTATGGACCCAGTAGTTGAAGCTTAACGAATCTGACCAAAAAGATGAAATAGTCATTTCTCTTTATCGATTCGTCTAATCTTAGTCAATACTCCATCGTGTAAGCTAAGACTGAACTCTCCTTTAGTATTGGAATTATATTTACTCATCGTGACGAGTGTCCACTGATATAGTCAGTACGTGATCAAGATCCTCCAGGTTCAACCCGTATCGAGAATAGGTCAATTATTCCGTTATACATTTCTCATACATATGATCCCTAAGCATTCTTGCTTCCCCAGCAAAAGATTCTCTCGAACGTTACTTACTTCGAGAGTGCACACAATCTATCGGTTCTGGAAACAACCCTTAGGTGATAGAACGTTTACCTTCTTTCAGGAAGGCTGAATTCCGTATCTGTGAAATACTTCCCTTCTCCGATCAAGTCCCGAGTTTCCAAAACATCTGTTTATGCAACCTCAATTGGCCTTTAACGTGATGAATCAAAGAACTAAGTAACAAGACCTAGAAGTCCATGAACACTTCAGGATTTAGATCAAGTCTCACTGTGACCATCATAGTGACCCTGGTTAGTGTGTCGTAACGGTCCTTACACGATACATCCATAATCAAAGTCTGTCCGGATCGTACACTTACCACAAGTGTAGAATGCTCCCACTAAGTGATCAACCTTCACTTGTGTTCCACATATGTGACTTCGGATACAGCTACCCAGGCTTGTATCAGTCACTGACCTTGTTTTAGTTCACCGCCCGAACTCAGGTGCCCAGCACGTGACTCAGTTTAATACGGAGACTAAGGATTGATGAATGTTTGTTGTAACTATTTGAAACAGTAGATAATGCTCTCAATTCAAATAGATTATAAATGTCGAAACTTTATTTTATTAATATTTCTGCGAAAATTACAACTAAATCTTCTCGTGGGCAAGAATTCCTAACAATATAATCATTTCACATGGCTAGTCGATCAGAACGTCTCACAATGTTTGGACTGGTAAACATGTCAAAAGGTTTTGACAAGTCTATAACATGTTTCAACTTTTTTTTAATAACGTCTTGCAATTTTTTTATAGCGATGACTGCGGAATAATTGCAGTCAAGTACGTAGAGCACATACTGGTGAATGAATCGTTTGAGACACTTCAAGGTGTCCATATGAGGATGTTCGGAAAAAAAATCATATTGCGACTTATTTTATGGAAAATTGTCCCGTGATACCTTATTTTAGATTGAATATTGTTGTAATTTTTTTGGTGTGTATGAATTAAAGTTAATTCACTTTGTAATCGGTATGTGATCATCGCTTTGATATTTGATATCATAAAATAAATAGTTCATAATTATGATAAAAACAAAACAGAATAAATTTTTTTTTAAAGTTCATAAAAAAACATAACAATACTTCTAAACTTAAAAAAAAATTACATTATTTTTTCAATCCCTCCAAGTGCATATCTTTCTATTATGTCTCCTACCACCACATTTGCCGCATTTTCGGTGGATAACAACCTTTTTTGCCTTGAGATGGGTATCGATTAACCCTTCGTTTTCCTTGTTTACTTTTCTTCGGTCGATTGGCTTGTTTGTTTTCAACTGGTTCCGCAATCTTCTTGTTTTTAATCTCATCTAGGACATTCCACTGTTCTTCATTCTCAACCGGATATATGGCTTCCTTTTTCAATCCAAGTCTCCTTCAAATAGAAGTGAGTACATATCGAGTGAACATCGACACCTCGATGTTGGGTAATGTGATGGAATGCTTGCACAGGATGCCCAATTGTTGTGGTAGTCCGCAAGTGCATGTCTTCACCATCAACACTACATAAAAATCACATTTTACGTCTTTGACATGAGACTCATATAGAACAAGTCATTACGCACTGGCGTACTATACCTATTATTTAGATTTGCGAGATCACTTTCCCACGTTGATGTCCATTTTGTGTTCGATTTGTGAGCAATCTCTTCTCGATCGAAAAACCAAGTTTGGAGTGTGAATTGAATAAACTCAAGTTGCGTTACAATTGAAAACGTTCTACGTTCTAGCATTCATCGTTTTATTGTTGAAACTTTATACATTGTTGCTTGTCATTAGGTTGTACCTATACAAAAAGAGCAACTTTTATATAATTAGCAACGTTATAAAATTAAGAAAACAACATTCTTCGTTTTATAGAATTGTACCGTTTTTCAGGAAAGAACGCTTTGGCCCACCGATCAAAACCAACTTCTTCAAGATACTTTGCAATCTCCACATCTTTCTATCCTGAAATGTCTAAAATTAGCTTTAAATACTGTTTTAGTGAAGGCGTAAGCAACATTGTACAGTTCATAGTGATAATGATCAGTCTTGAACTTATGTTGGACATTCAGTTGTAACTGATGGTAACATGCTCCGTTAGGGATAACAGGGAACACAACTTCAACTCCATATATGATGATAACAGTTCGAACGGATATAATTGTGAATTCCCATCTATTGCAAATGTGCAAAGCAACTATCCACCATATTTTGTCTTCAGAAATACAGCGTCCAATGATATGACCGACCGACATAATTTGAACCCTTTACGACACAACCCAATAGAAAATAAGGCGTATTTGAATTTGTTAACATCTCTCACAAAGTCAGTTAACGTCCTAGGATATTTTTGTTGCAACATGTATAGCCAAGACGGTAACTTCTGATAGGATTGTTCCGGTGTACCCCGCACGTACCCAATAGCTTTCTTTTTGGATCTCCAAGCCTTCAGATATGATATGTTAACATATCATCTTGATCTTGACTTCTTCTCTAACATTATGCACCGAATACTCCACCATAGAGTTAATGGAATATTGATCTTTAAATGCGTGACCAATGACCCATGGTGCAGCTCTTCGATGGTCCTATGTTCGAACAACATGCGAACATGAGTGTCTACTCTCGTAAGACATAATCTCTCACATATCAGACCACTACACGACACGCCTCCGCTTCCACGCGCATTTCTCATCTTTGTATAGAACATACCATCTCTTTTTCGAAGAAGATTTCACTCTAAATTCGAAATTATGTTTCAGAGCGTACAAGTGGATATGTTTTTGCAATTCCTCCTTGCTCTCAAACTACTGCCCAATGTATACATCTTACGAGCTACCTGATACTTTCAGAGGTTAGTTAAAAGATTAATAACTTAACATATTTCATTTATGAATTTAAGCACATTTAATATATATTACATGTAGAAGAATGACAGAGATAATTGTTGTCAATGGTGCCCACAAGAAGAGTTGTAGTCTTTATTTTGTACATTTGATGTAATAAAGTCTCATGAAGACTCTTGCTTGTAATTGCCTATTCATTTAATAATAAAGTTGAAACGTTCATTCATTCTTTCTTTGTTTGAAGCTTTATGATAAAACCTTAGTCTTTTAGTCCATAAACAAACTTAACAACTTACGAAGAGACAAATGTAGATTTGCATGAACAAACTCTTCGTAGTTTGCTTAAAACGATATATTCGCAATCTTAGGGTTAAAGGACTATTGACCTCAGTACGATTGTTAGAAGAATCTATGATGTCTGGTTATGAGGCATTGAGAGTTGGAGACTCTATAGTTCTTCTAGGTATCTTCCGAAGGTACTGAATTGACCAGTGCACTTCTAGAGACAAGATAAGAACAAACCATTTAACCTCTTATATCTCGAAGTCACTATGTATGAATTGCATCATGCTTACCTTAATCCTGAAATGAGACATGTCATTTCACACCTTAGTATTCTCATTTGAGAAAGTCAGAGTTCGAACTCACTATGTGATTCCGAACAGGGCCTATTGGTGAAGTACTAAGTTGTGAAAATGTCATGAGTAACTTTGTGAAGTTTTCATAGATATGGAATTCATGTACAAGATTGCTGAAATGCAATGTATGTCACCTCATGTTTTGTTCCTTGGAGTGTGAATAAATGAACTGGCTAGTGTCCAAATTGAGTCCTGACTCTTTTGGATGAAACAATGTGACTTGTTAGCTCCTCGTCAGTACATTGTTTCTAACTTATTCACAAGCGACAAAGGAGTTGAGGAAATAACAGCTAGAAGGGTAAAATGGTAATTTAGTAAATCTCGACTAGCTGATGACATTCATGAAGGGTAAACATAGATAATATTCAGTGGATCCGCTCATCATAATTAGGTTGAATTCTTGAGTAGAAAATAAATTCATTTGAACCGAGAGATTTTCAAAGTCAACTCTTTAGTGGAGTCAGTTGGCATTAAGCTAAACTTGGAAAAGGTTTGTGAACTTTTGAGTCCAAGTGTTTAGCTCAAGCTTTGTTCATTTGGGTCCATGAGGTCACTGTCACGAATCACATCGATTAGGAATAGTTAAACTGGAAGCTTAGTCAAAACAAGAACGAAAATTGTCAAAAGGGTATTTTTGTCTTTTGAGACATAGGATGAAATGAATGTCAATAAATTTTTTGACAAGTTCATTTGATGACTTAATGTCACTCGGCCATAATCAGATTAATTGGGCCTTGTGGATTAATTTCATTTCATAAGAATTTTATTGAAAATTCTTAATGGGCCTTTCTCATGTTGTTATGAACAAATGAAGAAGCTTCTAGAAGCTCATTCTAGATGTGAAATGGGCGCCCAAATACCCAAGAGAAAGAGAGATTATTTTGTGCATAAATGTATCAAGATACTTGCCAAAAGAAAACGAGGAAACAAATTTCCTCTATGAGGAAACAAGGAGAATCGGCCAAGGCAACCAAGAAGGGAAACAAAAGAGGAAACTAATCCCTTGTGGATTGAATGAGGTGGGCGCCTATGTTGATAAGAATGGGTAATATAAGATTGCTCATAAAGGCTTGGAAAATAAGAGGAAACTACTTCTTTCCAAGGCCAACCCCTCTCCTATAAATAGGACCCTCATTCCCTTCATTTTATTCATTCCACACAAGTTAGAGATTGAGAGACTCTCTCTCTAGACATTGTGGCCGAACTCCTCTCTCTCTCTCTAGTTTATTTTCGATTTGTTTTGGTACCTAGGTCCTCATTTGACCTAGAGTTTAGCTCTGCGACTTCAAGACTTGTTCTTAAGTCGTAGTGTTTAAAAGTGCCCACTCACTAATTCCTTTTCTCTCGAGTGATTTAGTGATAGAAACTTTCGTGGTTGCTCGAGGTGCCGAGGAAAGAAAGAGGGACGTGCTGCAAGGGGAGACGAGCGTTGCAACTTTCTAAGAGCTTCTCAAAGATCAAGCTTCAAGAAAGGTTAGTAAACTTCTTAGCTCATAATAGTTTTTAATTACGTGTACTTGTTTTTTGTCTAAGTTAGTAAAAACTGGTTTTACTTGTAAAAGAAAATTTTTAAAATTCCGCCGCTTACCGAAGCGTTAATTATTTTCTTAAACCCTAGATCGATTCCAACAATAATGACTTGGTTCTTCCTTCAGAAAAACATCGGCTGTGAACTTAGGTGTTTTCCAAGAATAAGGCACCATTGGTGATCTTATTATTGAAGGCTCACACGACGGATGACAGTGACCCGATGGTACTGTAAAAGTTTCCACAAAGCCATCATATTATTTGTGATTCACGAATTCTTCAAATTCTTCACCTGTAACATTGTTATCTCCATCATCTCTGTCATTATCGTGAACATCACCTCTGTCACTATTGTGTTCATCACCTTTGTCACTGCTTAGTTCATCATCTTTGTAACTGTTACGGCAATCATCTCTATTATGCATGTACACTTCGTCTTCGTCACCCTTGTACACGTTATACAAGTCATATTCGCCATCATCATGTTCGTCGTTGATTATAGGATCATTTTGTCGGTCCTTGATAGTAAGAATATTCTGTCTCTTCTTCGGTTCATTGCGAGACAACTCTCCAACCATCACATCTTTTGCTTTACATACTCCTCGATATGCAATTGGTGCCATGATCTATTTCTTTACCACGCTTACACAAAGTGGAAATCTCTTACGATTTTTGTGCTTCATATCATACGAAACGTCACCATCGTCCTTCAAAACAGCAGGAGCAATCGGAATCGTACCCATTGCGTATGAGACTTTGAGTTTTAAGTCGAACATGAATTTGTCTACATCAATCTTCTCGTATATCAAATCCACTAACTCTGTGTAAGTTATCTATTTCGAAACATCTAAAGCATGCGTAACAGCATTGGTGAACACATAGGTGTTCTTTCTTCTCCCAAATACCGTTAACTAAGATAAAAACTGCAAAAACAACCAAACTAAGAAAAATTAGCATATGTATCGTACACCATCGTACGACACCGTATGACATCGTACACCATCGTACAGAATCGTACGGTTTCGTACACCAAAGTCATCGTATCATATTGTATGGCATCATGTCATATGGTACACCATCGTTTGGTATCGTACACCATCATGAATTTTGTTTAAATTTCATCGTACAAACAAGTTAAATCTCCACCTATCCTATAGTACTCTATCGTACAAAAGTGTTAAGACCCAGATTTTCCCTATGTAATTCCGATTTGAACGTCTATAATATCCTACATGCTATATATTTAATAAAAATTTATTTAAAACGACTAAGTAGTCTTACCCATGATTCCATGAAATCCACTTAAGTAGTGAGGATTAAGAGCTAGAGAGAAGATTGGAGAGTTAAAATGAAAGAGGTTTAAGAGAGAAAGGGGTTTATTTGATCAGAAGTGTATTTTTGTTCGAAAAAAGGACTAAAGTTCATTTTTAGATATTTTAAAATATGAGGTCTAATTTTGATATTTTATTAATTTTTAGGTCTAATTAATGAAATTTCTCATTGAAATATGTTTGGCACATTTCATGTGACAATTTGTTTGATGGCGCACTGATTAATTAATTACTCAAATTATAGGTTATTATTTAGTACCCATATTGTAAACTAACTTAATTAAAATTATCAAAAAATTAGGAAAATAGCCAACTTAAACGTTTGACATTGCTAAATAGTCAACGTTTGATAAATTTTAAGTAAATAACCCCTTTTATACGTAAATCTTAGGTAAGTAGCCAACGTTTGGTATATGAAAGTGGCTATTTACGTAAGATTTACGTCTGAAAGTGACTATTTACCAAAGATTTACCAAATGTTGGCTATTTAACAATGTCAAATGTTTAAGTTGGCTATTTTCCTAATAGTCCCTAAAATTAACGTTGAAAAAATAGATTTTATTAAAAAAATTATAATAACCAAAACAAACTACCGGTTTAACCTCTAAAATTTCTATCTCCCAGCAAAATCGAGGAAAACCACTATTATCCTACTGCTTAAGGGAGTCATTGTAAAATGATAGCGTTGTACAAACCATTCTCCACAACTTCGTCATACTCTAAAAATACAAGGTATTTATAAAACGAGAAAATTAACTCAATACATTTATGAAAAAAGTTGTTTTAATTTTTTACTTTTTTAATTTTCTTTTTCTTTTTTATTTATTTTTGGGAAAATATCATGAATATCTCTCGTGTTTAATCGAAATGCGAGATTTATCCCCTGTATTTATAGAAATATCAGATATATCCATTCAGTTTAATATAAATAACATATACATCCCCTAAAAAATGTTATATTACAAATATCACCTGTTTTGTTTATTTTTTACAACAAAATAATTTGAACTCCCTAAAATACCCTTAATGAAATAATTTTTTATTTTCTATTCTATACAAAAAAAATTAAATTAAAAAATTTCTTTATAAAAAGTTAAGGATTTTTTTTATAAAGAGAGATTTTGATTTTTTTTAATAAAATAGTAAATACATATTTATTCTATTAAGGGTATTTTGGGAAGTTTAAATTATTTTTTTGTAAAAAATAAACGAAAAGGGTGAGATTTGTAATATAACATTTTTTAGGGGAGGTATGTGTCATTTATATTAAACTAAAGGGATATATCTGATATTTCTAGAAATAGAGAGGATAAATCTCGCATTTCGATTAAACACAAGGGATACTCCTGATATTTTCCCTTTATTTTTTCAGCCTACATCAGCAAAAATAATTAAAAATTACTTATATACCCATTCTTTTAACCTTTTTATTTTGTAAAATAAAAAAATAGAAAAAAAAAACAAATCTCCCCCCAAAACCAATGTGCTCTTTTTCTCCTCTCCTTCTCCTCTCCAGCGTGCTCGTCTCCAAACGTTTGATTCTCTCTCCACCCTAATCTCTAACCTCTGGTTCTCTCTCCACCCCAAAGGTCAGTTGTTTATTTTTTTATTTTTTTATTTTAATACATAATGGTGGTGGTGAAGAAATTGGGTATGTTTGGGATTTGGAACTAGTAATCTAAGGAGAATAGAAAGAGGATCCATTGTATTTCATGGTGTTTGGTTTCTAGAAAATTTGAGGGAAACAAATTATCAACATATGTGAGAGATGTGTAGATACATAGTGATATCTTAGCATAATTTTTTTAGCATAGAGATGTGAGAGATGTGTAGATATAACCACCAAAATTGAGACTTTGAATTGGGCTAAGAGATGTGTAGATGCAGAGTGATTTCTTATCATAATTTTTTTTTTTTTTTTTTTTTTTTTTTTTTTTTTTTTTTATGGTTGTAGTGAAGTAGATTCGAGAGTGTGAATAGAATACCGTGAACATAATCATGGAATTGGATCCTATAGCATATGTTTGAAACCCGGAAATGGAACATTTGAGGGAAAAAAATGATTTTTTTGTATATTTCATAGGTTGTGTGAATTGAATTTTTGTTGATGGAATTTCATTTTCTTGAGAAAATGCGTAGAAAATGAAACTCCCATGTTGGCTTTCTATTGCAGAGTAGATTTGCTCTAATGATATTAGAGCTTAATACTCTACTGATCATTATAGTTTCTCTACTTGCCAGTAGAGTTTGAGGTAAAAACTTGATGTGAAAAAAACTACCGGTAACTATACTGACGAGTAGAGAAACTCTAATGATCGGTAGAGAATTCAACTTTAATGGTCATTAGAGCAAATCAATTTTGTTTTTGATAATAAAAAATGTAAAATGTTTTAGCTATAGAGAAGCTTAGGAAAAAAAATCAAAGTCAATGTAGGGAGATAATCAGAATTTGTGTCTTGGTTTTTTTTAGGTACCAATGAGTTTAAGTTTTTGCTGATCCATTATAGAAGCGGAAAAACAACAAGAACAAAATAAGAGAATGATGAAGAGTACACAGACAAAGAGAGTGTGTAGTCCACGAACGAAGAGAGTGTGGAGTTCACGGACGGAGAAGAGAATGGAAATGATGATGGTTCTAATGCATCGGAAGAAGAACATTAAAGTGACAACAATGAAGAATCGCCAATTGATCAAATCGTTCAGGTAAAAAAAAGTTCATTTTGAAATTTAATTATTCAATAAACACTACTCGCGAGCAGAGTAAAATTTACAGGTTAGTAGATCCGAATTGTGCTCGGCTCTACTGCTGGGTAGACTACTCTATTAACCAGTTGAGTAAACAATATTAATTAAAAATAATAACTGTAACTTGTTTGTTATGTTTTTTGAGATTAAAGATAGAGAAGCCCATTTTAAAGGAGGACGATCATTTCCTGATGAAGATCACCATAAGAAGTAATTTTGAGGAGTATTGCAAACTAATCAAGAAAGGACTTATTAGGAGGGAGTTGGAGGTTCTCAAAAAGATAAAATTCGTACATTTTTTCAGGTGTGATTTTCATGTTCTATCAATATGAGTAGTGGTTCTACTGAGAATTATAGATAACCTATTGGTCGGTAGTTCAATTAATCGTGGCTCTACTGACCATTAGAGCTAATCTATGTATTATTTTACATGTTGCACTAAAATACATTTTTTGTATTAAGATGGCCGTTGATATTTTTTAAGGCGATTGGGACCCTTGACTTATATTTAAGTACATGTACTAGTTAAGTATGTTATGTTTCTTGATACTTATTATTATTAGCAACTAATGTGATGAACAAGCCCCTGACAAGGCATTAACGTTTCTATAGATATGCAAGGTTCTACTGAGCGGTAGAAATTATCTATTGATTAGTAGATCAACATTACTAGTGGTCTACTGAGTATGAGAGCTAATCTACTTATTAGTATATCAATATTACTAGTGGTTCTACTGAGCATTAGAACTAATGTAATGATCAGTGGATCAATATTACTAATGGTTCTACTGAGCATTTGAGCTAATCTACTAATCAGTAGATCAATATTACTAGTGGTTCTATTGAGCATTAGAGCTAATATACTCGTCAGTAGATCAATATTACTTGTGGTTCTACTGAGCAGTAGAGCTAATCTACTAGTCGGTAGATCAATCGTGGTTCTTATGAGCATTAGAATCAAATATAGAACAATTTAAATTACTAAGCAATTAAAACTAATGATTTTTATCTATAAATGTCATATGATATGTTTAATTAAGATTAGTGAGCAATTAATTAGAATTAGTTTCACAATAACAAAGTCACATGAACAATTTAAAATTCATGAGCTTAATATATATGTCATATAATATATTTAATTAAATTAATGAACAATCAACTAGAATTAGTTTCTTCTATAGCATTAATAAACAAATTTATTAGAATTAGCTACTTTCATATAGAATAACAAAATCATATAAACAATTTAAAATTAATGAGTTTAATCTGTAATATGTCATATTATATATTTAATTAAAATTAGTGAGCAATTAATTGAAATTAATTAGTTTCATATAGAATAACAAAGACGTATGAACAATTTAAAATTAATGAATTGCATCTATAATATGTCATATGATATATTTAATTAAAATTAGTAAAAAAAAATCTATAACATTAATAAACAAATGTATTAGATTTATCTATAACATTAAAATGAATAAACAAACCGAAGTAATATACATTACTGTACCGATCATTAGAGCCGTTAGAGCTGAATCATCTACCTGTCATTAGAGTTTCTCTACTCATCAGTAAAGTTACATGGTAGTTTTTATTTCAGATTTTTTCAAGTTTTATATGACTCTAATGACAAGTAGATTTGCTCTAATGACCGTTAGAGCTGAATACTATACTCATCAATAGAGTTACCGAGTAGTTTTTTCACATTGTTTTTTAAGTTTGATATTTGACTTTACTGCAGAGTAGATTTTCTCTAATGACCGTTCGAGCTGAAGACTCTACTGATCATTAGAGTTTCTCTACTCATCAATAGGATTACTGAGTAGTTTTTTCACATTGTTTTTTAAGTTTGATATGAATTTACTGTAGAATAGATTTTCTCTAATTACCTTTCGAGATGAATACTCTACTGATCATTAGAGTTTCTCTACTTATCAGTAGAGTTACCGAGTAGTTTTTTCCACATTTTTTTAAAGTTTTATATGACTCTACTGCATAGTAGATTTACTCTAATGACAATTAAAGTTGAATACTCTACTAATCATTAGAGTTTCTCTACTCATCAGTAGAGTTACCGAGTAGTTTTTTTCCACATTTTTTAAAGTTTTATATGACTCTACTAGCATAGTAGATTTTCTCTAATGATCATTAGAACTTAATACTCTGCCGATCATTAGAGTTTCTACAAAACACAATTTAATGTCACCACAATTTAAGAAAATGAAAGCAATAATGTATGCTAAACAAACATCTATGGACATACAACGAATAAGATAATTCAAAATAATACATAGAAGCATCTTTTTTTATCCCTTCTTGCATTTTTTTGTTGGTGTCGACCGAGCTTTTCCTCCATTCAAAGGGTATCCAAATATGTTATATCCAAATTGATTGCATTTTGAACATCTATTCTTTCGATTCTCTCCCACCGAGAAATTCTCTTTATCTTATTCCAGCATTTTCTCTTATGAACTATTGGAGGTATAACATCAACCAACTCTCCTTCCTTATGGATATCCAACTCACATTGTGATGGAACCGGGTATATTTTTTCCGAATACGCAAACGACCATAAATCCATTGTGTAATACCCAGAGTTGTAATCACACACATTCTCTAAGGTCTTCAAAGCTGCTAAAGCATGTGCACATGGAAGTCTATTGAGATCGAATACATAACAAGTATAACTTTTTCGACTCAAATCTACAATCGCATCGTACGTCCTACCAATAACCGAGAACTCATACATGTCAATGGGTTTTGCCGTTATTTTTTGTGCCTTAAGGAATCTCCTACGCAAAATAGTCTCAACCTCTAGTGTTAAAGTAGTGGTGCAAGATGATGCTTCATTTCAATGCTTATAGAACCAGTCAGTTGTCAACTCTTGAATGACGTCAGGCATGGAAATCAATGGGTATCTCTTGCTTCCTTTAAAGCGTGATTAATTGACTTAACTCCGCCCATTGTCATAATATTATATCGATAACCACCAAAATAAGATCTAGAACAATGAATCACATCCATGTTTGTAGTTGAATCTGTTGCAAGTTGATTGTACATGTTTTGAATCTTTCTCCATGACTCGTTGAATCGCAAAACTTGGTATGCTTCAGCCACCCGTATAAATAGATCAATGGCATCCGAGCACAAATAACGTGATTTGAGATTTTGCTTATATGACACATACAATATCCATGTCGTGCATTCTTGTAAACTCTTCCCAGCGCGTTCTTAATGCTTTGATTTTTGTATGTGATGAAGACGACATCTATTGTCGGTCGTTTTCGGAAAACCCGAGACGCCCAGAAGACGCGTCGCTCAAAGGGTCGATGGTCAGGCCGGAGGTCCTGAAGAGCGACGAACCTTCGAGCCCTTGCCCCAAACTCTTGACTCCTTGAGTCGAGCCTAGCCCCTCGAGTCGAGACTTGAGTCGGCTCCTTGAGTCGAGCCTCGCCCCTTGAGTTGAGACTTATTCAGTCTCCTCGAGTCGAGCTTCGCTCCTCGAGTCGAACCTTGATTCAGTCTCCTCGAGTCGAGCCTTGAGTCAGTCTCCTTGAGTCGAGCTTCGCTCCTCGAGTCGAGCCTTGAGTTAGTCTCCTCGAGCCGAGCTTCGCTCCTCGAGTCGAGCCTTGAGTCAGTCTCCTTCAGTCGAGCTTCGCTCCTCGAGTCGAGCCTTGAGTCAGTCTCCTCGAGTCGAGCCTTGAGTCAGTCTCCACGAGTCGAGCCTCGAGTCGAGCCTCGACTCGAATCCTATCCGTCGAACACACATTTGTGTCATAAACCCGAAATACAAAGCTCACAATAGCTCAACGGGCCCAGAAGGACGACGGTCGCGAAAAGCCCACGAAGGGACAGCCCGGTGCGCGCCACGCTGGCTGCACCGCGTGCCGCGCCCGGGCAAGGTCGCGCCGCGCGTGGTGCGCCGCTGCTTCTTTGTGCGCCTCCTCTTGGAAAGGTGCACGTCTTGAGTCCCACATTGGCGACGAAGGACCCCCTTAGGGTCCCCAAACACGTATATAAACCCTATCTCACTGAGGGGGAAGCCATCCCTTCATCTCCTATCGATACGCTTGATTTCTCACTCATCTCTGCTTCTCTTGATTCTATTTTTGGCCTGAAGCATTCTCACCAGTCTCTCTCGTTCTCAGAGGTTCCGAAGCACTCACAGAAACTTCCCAGACGTCGCTCCCTCTGACCGAACGCCCCCCGGTGCTCAAGCACGCCCCTAGGGTTCTCGACTAGAGTGCCCTTCGCGCGTCTAACACACTAGACGCGCACGCGATCTCCGAGGTTCTAAGACGCCGCCGAGGACTCCTCGTGGCCCGTCTCCTTCGTCGAGTATGCTTCTCCACCAAGGTTCTACGCCTCATACTGCGTCTTACACGCCTGAACTACGTTCTGACCTGATCCCACGCATGGGTACGTAGGCAGCCGACACCCAAGGCACGGTCACTCCTCCTCCTCATCCTCTACCTCTCCCGAGAGGCGGGTTGATCGGAGAAAACCTAGCTTGAGACTTTCGAGTTCACATTCTTGGCCTGGGTGCGATCACTTGGTCCGGCCTTGGATCGAACCGCCCGAAGTTTTCAATAGTTGTTCATTTTCGTGCGACAATATTTTGGCGCTAGAAGGAGGGGACTTCCCGACCTGTTCAGCCCGAAATCCCTTCTGTTCATCTTCTTCTTTTCTTCTACAAACTCAACTTTCTCGAACTTGAGAAAAGATGAGTAGTCAACCACCCGTACGTTCTGAGGGCGTTAACAACCCCGATAACGTCACTGGGACCAAAAAGTACTTCTTGCGCTCCCGAGCGCATGGTGACTGTTGTCGCACGAAAATGAACAACTATATAAAACCTCGGGCGGTTCGATCCAAGGCCGGACCAAGTGATCGCACCCGGGCCAAGAGTGTGAACTCGATAGTCTCGAGCTAGGGTTTTCTCCGATCAACCCGCCTCTCGGGAGAGGTAGGGGGTGAGGAGGAAGAGTGACCGTGCCTTGGTTGTCGGCTGCCTACGTACCCGTGCGTGGGATCAGGTCAGAACGTAGTTCAAGCGTGTAGGACGCAGTATGAGGCGCGGAGCCTTGGCGGAGAGGCGTGCTCGACGAAGGAGACGGGGCGCGAGCAGTCCTCGGCAGCGTCTCAAAACTTTGGAGATCGCGTACGCGTCTAGCGTGTTAGACGCGCGAGGGGAACTCTAGTCGAGAACCCTAGGGGCGTGCTTGAGCACCGGAGAACGTTCGGTCAAAGGGAGCGACGTCCGGGAAGTCCCCGTGAGTGCTTCGGAACCTTTGAGAACGAGGGAGGGAGAAGAGAGTCTGCTTCAGGCCAAATATGGCATCCAGAGAAGCAGAGAAGAGTAAGAAATCGAGCGTGTCGATCAGAGATGAATAGAAATTATTGGATGGCTTTCCCCTCAATGGGGGGGGGTTTATATAGGTGTTTGGGAGCCTTAGAAGGTCCCTTTTTCGTCCATGTGGGACTGGGAACGCGCATGCCATCAAGTGGAGGCGCACGGCGCGTGCGGCGCACAACGCGCGGCGCGCGGCGCAGGGGGCGCGGCGCGCGGGTCACCGGGCGCGGCGCGAGGGTCACCGGGCGCGGCGCAGGTCGCGCGGCGCATGGAGCGCGCGGCGCGCCGTCTGCTGCACGGCCGGCCGGCATGGCGTGAAAATGTGCGTGATGAACGGCTCGTCTTGCCGGGTTCTTGCGGGCCTTCGAATATCATTCTTCCCACGTGAAATATGAAGATTTTCACTTCACACGAGTGACTCGATTCGAGGAGCAAGGCTCAACTTGACGAGAGCGGCTAGCGACTAGACTCTAGGAGTGACTCGAGAATGACTCGAGGCTCGACTCGAGGAACAATTCAAGGCTCGACTCGAGGAGCGAAGCTCGACTCGAGGAGATTGACTCAAGGCTCGACTCGAGGAGCGAAGCTTGACTCGAGGAGATTGACTCAAGGCTCGACTCGAGGAGTCAAGAGTTTAGGCGAGGGCTTGAAGGTCTGCCGCTCTTCAGGACCTCCGGCCTGACCATCGGCCCTTTGAGCGACGTGCCTTCTTGGCGTCTCGGGTTTTCCGAAAACGACCGACAACATTAGCCCCCCAAGTTCGTCGCTCGGGAGGCGTCCCAGCGATGAACTTTTTGTTCTTCTAGTTGGGTGTTTGAGGAAAATGTTTCCCGTGTCTTGTGACCCCGAGGAAAAGTCTTTTCCTCTTCTTTTTTCTTTTTCTTTTTTTTTAGAGGGCCGCGCGGCGCGCGCCCTGGACGGCGCGGCGCGCGGTCTGTGCTGCATGACCCGCGCGGCGCGCGGCGCGCCCCGTGCGCGGGGCTGGTTCGCCTCGCGCGGGAGAACTTCGACTTTTTGGAGTTTTTACTCCGATTTTGCTCTTTGTGGGAGTAGGATTTCGACTCCTACCCCCCTAGAAGTCTATAAATAGACCTCCCCCCTTCCCTTTATTCCTCACTTTATTTTTTCTCTTTTCTCTACGCTTGTTTTCTTTTTTACGCTTGCATTATGGGTGTCCCTCCCCTTTTCTCAGCTGAGAGTCCCGAGATTGATTTCTCTCTCTTGTTTCAGGGTTCTGAACACGCAGAGGATGATCTCTTCACGAGATTAAGGGAAGTTCCTTTGCACGTGGAAGAAAATCCAAGCGGAGTAGAGCAGTGGCTGGAGGAAGGCGAGCTGGGTGCGACCGTGCCCGCTGCTCAGCCTCTCGAAGAGTGCGCGCCAACTGGGCGCGATACAGGTGGGGAGTTTGATCATCCCGCGTCCGGGGAGCCTGCCCCTCGCCTCGTGATCAACTTAGTCGGCGAGGGGGTTCGCGACAAAGTCCGCCTCGACGTGCCGCAGTCCGACTTGGACTTTCAAGGCGTGACGGGAGATATTACGGACGCGGATGCGGTGACTCCGCTAGAGTCGGTTCTCGACGAGATAGACTGCGTGGACGACTTTGGTCCCGAGTCTGAAGATCTCGGAGGTGAGTCAGAGACACGTCCGGGGGCCGAAGGCCTCGCATCGGAGTCTCCCGAGGTACCGTCGGCAGCTGCCGCGGTCGTGTCGGAGGGCAAGGACCCTTCCGTGGAGCCAGGGGGTTCTCAGCCCGAGACCCCTGACGCTGAGGCTTTAGTATCGGCGAGGTCGCTTGCTAGGACGGAGTGGTATCCCGAGGAGGGCCTTGCTGCTCCCGAGGACTTTGATTGTTCGGGGGTCGATGCTTCGAGCTCGCTCACCTACCGGACATTCGTTGGTCTCCGGGAGGCATTTGCCATTCCGTCGTCCGTGGTGCTTCTCCGTCCTTTACAGGACGACCGTCCTTTCCGGCCTCGTCGTGGATTTGCCGCAGTCTCAGTTGCAAGTCTCAGCTGCGGGTTACGGCTGCCGTTTCAACCCATCGTTCAGCAGCTTCTCGCCCGTCTGGGGGTGCACGCATGTCAGATGAGCCCGGCATTCTACCGTATAGTGGCGATGTGCCACATGGAGTGGCATTGCCAGACTGAGCGGGTAATGACCGTGAGTGATTTTCGCAACCTCATCGCGGTCTTCCCTGCGCCCAGGCAACCCAGTTTCTTTGTGGCCCGCGATCGCCGGAATACTAAGCTGATCGTCGATTCAGAGAAGTATAATCGACGACCATGGGTGTGGGTCTCGGCGGAGGCTTTTGGCGACGCGCCGCTCCGGTTCGGCCCCTTGGCCGAGTTTTCTGCTAACGTAGGGGCCGATGACCTCGACTTTGTGAAGGAGATCCGGGGAATGTCGGAGGCTCGGAAAGCCGTCGAACGATTTCGTTCCCCTGAGCTGATGGCTTCTACCGGGTGGTTCCCGCCATTTCCACCTAGCCAGCGGGCCGAGAGTGTCCCCAGTGCCGCTTCATCTCTCTCAAGTGGCGATCCGCAAGGTATGTCGATGTTTCACACTTCTTGCTTCTTGTTTTTAGCTTAGGTTTTTGACTTTTGTTGCTTTTGTAGTCTCTTCGGCTAGGGCAAGGGCTCGAGCGCGCTTAGCGAAGGCTTCTCGGGACCCGAAGTCGTTGGCGGCGGTCCGTTGTCGGATTGCCGCTCGGAACGGTCGGGAGAAACCCGATACCGATCATCGGACGGGGAGCGGTCCTCGCGCTTCTTTGAAGCGACTCTCCTCCTCGGCTTTACCCAACACGTCTTCGGACTCCAAGCGTGTAAACTCGATGGTCGACGTGGAGGCTGCGGAGGTTAGGGGGGAATGTTCCCTGGGCCTTGCTCAATCTTCGATGAAGATGTGGAAGAGTGTCGTGGGTAGCAGCGATGTGGAGTTCTTTCGTCACGGCGTTTCCGATGCACAGAGAGTAAGTTTCCCTTGCCTCGTTCGCGATGAACCTATCTTTTGCTAAATTATCTTTTTGCCTTCTCAGGTGCTTGCTCGAGCGACCCGGGGCGAGAAGATCCTTCACGACCTCATCAGGCGGATGAGCCGTGCCCAGGAAGAGCTTGCTCAAGCGAAGTCTCAGCTGGCCCACGCCGAGCAAGGTTCTCACTCAAAGGCGGAGTTTGCGAGTCTCCGCGAGCAGCTTCAGGAGGCTCGCGTGGAATTGGGAGTTACCCGCAGCAAGTGCGACCGCGCTCAGGCGGGTGTGGTGAAGATGGCTGAGGAGCTAACGACGGAACGTCAAGCCCTCGAAGTGGCGACTCGATCGACGGAGGTCTTCCGGAGCGAAGCGCGGGATCTTCGACGTCAGTTGGAGTCGCGCACGGAAGAAGTTGGCATTCTTCAGGGCCAACTTACGTCGAGTGAGGCTGCCCGTGTTCGTGCGGAGCGTAAGCGCGACTCCTTGGCGGATGAGGTGGTTCGGGTCACCGAGGAGAAGGCCGCGGCGGAACAGCTTGCGTCCGATCTTCAAGACGACTTTGATGTCGGAGTCGAAGAGGCAAGGCATGCAGCGGCGGTGGAGTGTCGGGACGCCACAGCTACCGAGAATGTTTCTCGGGGGGTCACCTTCGACTTCTTCGACTCGCTATTCCCACCACTCGACGGGGCCGATCTTGTAGGCGATGTTCCCGCCGAGTGACCTTTTCCTTTATTTATTTTTCTCGCGCAAGTGTTTAGCGCATGCTTTTTAGGTTTTTCCATTCAGCGCACCTGTCTTAGCGCTTGCTTACTAGGATTTTTCCCTTTAGCGCACTTGTCTTAGCGCATGCTTTCTAGGATTTGAGGCAGTTGCCCCTTTCTTTTATGAAAAGTTTTTTATTTATTCTTACGAATGTTTTCGCACATTCATCTTTTATGGCATGCTTGGATGGTCGATTTGTTTGTGTCAATGGTTTTGCCCATCCTTTTACCTCAGCAGGGTACCTTTTCAAACACGCCAGTCACTTGGATGGTTCGTGTTTTTAAGTATTTTAAACTGCGGGTCAACCATCCTACGTAGGCGCCTTACGTGTGCCGGATTGCGTCAAGTGGACGTATCAGGCCGCGCTAGGTAGGCGTTTTAAGCGCACCATGCAGGCGTCTTGGATTGCGCCATGTAGGCGTCTTAGGTTGCGCCATGTAGACGTCTTAAGTGCGCCATGTAGGCGTCTTAGGTTGCGCCATGTAGGCGTCTTAAGTTGCGCCATGTAGGCATCTTAAGTGCGCCATGTAGGCGTCTTAGATTGCTCCATGTAGGCGTCTTACGGGCTGCGCCTTTACGCGTCTTACGTGCGCCATGTAGGCGTCTTAGGTTGCCCCATGTAGGCGTCTTACGGGCTGTGCCTTTACGCGTCTTACGTGCGCCATGTAGGCGTCTTAAGTTGCACCATGTAGGCGTCTTACGGGTTGCGCCTTTACGCGTCTTACGTGCGCCATGTAGGCGTCTTGGGTTGCGCCATGTAGGCGTCTTACGGGCTGCGCCTTTACGCGTCTTACGTGCGCCATGTAGGCGTCTTAAGTTGCGCCATGTAGGTGTCTTACGGGCTGCGCCTTTACGCGTCTTACGTGCGCCATGTAGGCGTCTTAAGTTGCGCCATGTAGGCGTCTTACGGGTTGCGTCTTTACGCGTCTTACGTGCGCCATGTAGGCGTCTTGGGTTGCGCCATGTAGGCGTCTTACGGGCTGCGCCTTCACGCGTCTTACGTGCGCCATGTAGGCGTCTTAAGTTGCGCCATGTAGGCGTCTTACGGGTTGCGCCTTTACGCGTCTTACGTGCGCCATGTAGGCATCTTGGGTTGCGCCATGTAGGCGTCTTACGGGCTGCGCCTTTACGCGTCTTACGTGCGCCATGTAGGCGTCTTAGGTTATGCCATGTAGGCGTCTTACGGGCTGCGCCTTTACGCGTCTTACGTGCGCCATGTAGGCGTCTTAAGTTGCGCCATGTAGGCGTCTTACGGGTTGCGCCTTTACGCGTCTTACGTGCGCCATGTAGGCGTCTTAGGTTGCGCCATGTAGGCGTCTTACGGGCTGCGCCTTTACGCGTCTTACGTGCGCCATGTAGGCGTCTTAGGTTGCGCCATGTAGGCGTCTTACGGGTTGCGCCTTTACGCGTCTTACGTGTGCCATGTAGGCGTCTTAGGTTGCGCCATGTAGGCGTCTTACGGGCTGCGCCTTTACGCATCTTACGTGCGCCATGTAGGCGTCTTAAGTTGCGCCATGTAGGCGTCTTACGGGTTGCGCCTTTACGCGTCTTACGTGCGCCATGTAGGCGTCTTAGGTTGCGCCATGTAGGCGTCTTACGGGCTGCGCCTTTACGCGTCTTACGTGCGCCATGTAGGCGTCTTAGGTTGCGCCATGTAGGCGTCTTACGGGTTGCGCCTTTACGCGTCTTACGTGCGCCATGTAGGCGTCTTAGGTTGCGCCATGTAGGCGTCTTACGGGCTGCGCCTTTACATGTCTTACGTGCGCCATGTAGGCGTCTTAGGTTGCGCCATGTAGGCGTCTTACGGGCTGCGCCTTTACGCGTCTTACGTGCGCCATGTAGGCGTCTTAAGTTGCGCCATGTAGGCGTCTTACGTGCGCCATGTACGCGTCTTAAGTTTTTTGGTGGAGCGTGTTCTTTTGAGAGTTTCCTTACCATAGCTAGCCCCCCCAAGTTTTTGGGTTATAATTAATTGTTCGATAACCAGAAAACTTGCATAAAACAAAATTTGGAACGGAAAACTTGAGTTTTATTACTTTTGCGAAAAAACTTGCGAGAAAATTAAAATCCTAAAACATTGGCTCGTAGGCCTTATTGAAAATGGGAAATAAAAGCGATAAAAAAGCGGGGGACGCTAGCTACTGATAGTATTGCCTCAAGTGCTCCGCGTTCCACGGGTGGCGAATCGGAGTTCCGTCCGTGTGCTCGATGTAGTATGTCCCGTCGTGAATGACTTTGCGGACTCTGTAAGGGCCTTCCCAGTTCGGGCCTAGGACGCCGGCGCCTTGGACCTGTGTGTTCTGGAACACTCGTCTGAGGACGAGGCTTCCGACGGCAAAGGTTCGCCTTTTGATCTTGGAGTTATAGTATCTTTCGACCTTGCGCTTCTGTGCGGCGAGGCGTCTGAATGCTTCCGCTCTCTTTTCATCGATCAGGTCCAACTCAAGGCGCATGGCCTCGTCGTTGTCCGCTTCGTCGAATGTATCGACTCGGAACGTGGGTACCTCGGTTTCAATTGGAACCACGGCCTCGACCCCATATGCAAGGGAGAATGGCGTCTCGCCGGTGGCGTTTCGCGCGGTTGTCCTATATGCCCATAGGACGAATGGCAATTCCTCGGCCCAGGCGCCTTTCTTGTCTTCGAGCTTCTTTTTCAGGTTGCTTTTGATTGTCTTGTTGACTGCCTCGACTTGGCCGTTGGCCTGAGGATGACGCGGCGAGGAGAAGGTCTTGCTGATCTTCAATTGATCGCAGATATCTCTTACTCGCGCGTTGTCAAATTGTGCTCCGTTGTCGGTCACAATCGAGGCGGGGATACCGTGCCTGCATATGATGTTCTTCCAGATGAAGTTTGTCGTGTTTGCTTCAGTTATTCTGGCAAGCGGCTCGGCCTCTACCCACTTAGTGAAGTAGTCGATGGCGATGATGGCGTACTCGTATTGCCTTGGCGCTCTAGGGAGCTTGCCAATGATGTCCACGCCCCACTTAGCAAAGGGACGTGGGACAACGATGCTGCTTAATGGGGTCGGGGGCTGTCGCGGAATTTCCGCGAAGCGCTGGCATTTATCGCAACGCCTTGCCCATTCGCAAGCATCTCGCTTCATAGTAGGCCAGAAATAGCCTTGCTTAAGCGCTTTGAGCGCAAGGGAAGTTTCAGCGGCATGGTTTCCGCAGATGCCCTCATGGATTTCGTGGAGGACCTTGGTTGACTCAACGATATCGAGGCATCGGAGCAGTGGTGTCGAGTAACCGCGCTTATAGAGTGTGCCCTCACGGAGCGTGTATTTGGATGCTAAGGCCCTCAGTTTGTCGGCTTCCTTGCGGTCTTCAGGGAGTTCCCCTCTTCGCAAAAACTTGACAATTGAGTCCATCCAAGTGGGCTGAGATGCCATCCCTATGGTCCCGACTTCGTCTCGGGAGACGGATGGTCGTGGGAGAGATTCAATGGGTACGGTCCCCAATCCGTCTTCGTCGATGCCAGATCCAAGGCGAGCAAGCGCGTCAGCCTCCGAATTTTGTTCTCTCGGGATTTGGTGAATCTTGAACCAAGAGAAGGCCTCGAGTTTGGAGTTTGTCTTAGCCAGGTACGCGATCATGTTGGGTTCCTTGGCGGTGTAATCTCCTCTAACCTGGTTTACGATCAACTGCGAGTCGCAGTGTATTCGCAGGTTATGGGAGCCGAGTTTCTGTGCCAGCTCTATCCCTACAATGAGCGCCTCGTATTCAGCTTCATTGTTGGAGGCTTGGAAGCCGTAGTGAAGGGCGTATCGCAGCTTTTCCCCGTCGGGATTAATCAGGATTATTCCGGCGCCAGCCCCCCGAGCATTAGATGCTCCGTCTACGTATAACTCCCAGATGGGACCCGTTGGGTCTACCTTCCTTTTCCGAGTTAGCGTATCGTCGCTAAGGTCAGCTTCCGCTCTTCCCATATCGGGAGCGTAGGAGAATTCTGCCACGAAGTCGGCTAAGGCCTGCCCCTTTATAGCCGTTCTTGGGTGGAACTCAATCCCGTACTCGCTCAATTCTTGGGACCAGATCGCCATGCGAGTCGATGTTCCCTTTTGAAGAGATTTACCGATTGGATGCTCAGTTCGCACCGCAATTGGGTGAGCTTGGAAGTACGGTCGTAGCTTCTTAGCTGCCGTTACGAGAGCCAGAGAGAGTTTCTCAATCTCGGTGTAGCGCGTTTCCGCGTCGAGTAAGGCTTTGCTCACGTAGTAGATCGGCCACTAGACCTTGTTTTCTTCGCGGACAAGGACAGCACTTACAGCTCTTTTGGAGACGGCGAGATACACGTATAGCGTCTCGCCCTCTCTCGGTTTAGAGAGGAATGGTGGGGACCCAAAGTAAGCCTTCATTTCTTGGAAGGCATTTTCGCATTCGTCCGTCCACTCAAAGCCGTCCGTCTTCTTCAGAGCTTTGAAGAACGGTTGACACTTGTCGGTGGCTTTAGACACGAAGCGTGTCAGAGCGGCAATCCGACCGGTCAGGCTTTGTACCTCTTTAACTCGTCTTGGCGACTTCATTTCAAGGAGTGCCTTGATTTTTTCCGGGTTCGCCTCTATGCCTCGTCGGTTGACGATATAACCGAGGAACTTTCCGGATTCAACCCCGAATACGCATTTGTTGGGGTTGAGCTTCATTTTATATCGGCGGAGGATTGTGAACATCTCCCTAAGGTCGCGTACGTGATTGGTTTCCAGTAGGCTTTTAACGAGCATGTCGTCCACGTACACTTCCATCGTCTTGCCGATTTGCTCGGCGAAGATCCGATTTACCAAGCGTTGGTACGTTGCTCCCGCGTTCTTAAGGCCGAAAGGCATGACCTTGTAACAGTAGAGACCTCGATCGGTGACAAAGGTCGTCTTAATTTGATCGGGCTCGTGCATTCGAATCTGGTTGTAGCCTGAATAGGCGTCCATGAAGCTTAGAAGTTCATGGCCGGCCGTGGCGTCCACCAGTTGTTCGATGCGCGGGAGTGGAAAGCAGTCCTTAGGGCAGGCTTTGTTAAGATCTTTGTAGTCTATACAAATTCGCCACTTCCCATTGGGCTTTTTTACCATTACCACATTGGCGACCCACTTGGGGTATTTAGCCTCTCGAATGAAGTTTGCGGTGAGGAGTTTCTCGACCTCTTCATTTATGGCCAGGTATCGTTCTGGGTTGAACGTTCGTCTAGCCTGCACTTTTTCGGCGACCTTTGGGTCGTCGTTCAGTCGGTGCACTATTACCTCGGGATCGATTCCGGGCATGTCCGCATGAGTCCATGCAAAAACATCCTTGAACTCCCTAAGGAAGGCGGTAAGCTGAGTCTTGATGGCGAGTGGAAGTCGGGTGCCGATTTTTACAACCTGATCAGGCTTCGATTCGTCCAGGACGATTGGCACAAGATCATCGGAGGTTTCCACCTTAAGTCTTTCGATTTCATCACGGGGGTCAAGTTCTCCGAACTTCCTTGCATCCCTTGGGTTGCATGGGTAATCGTCTTCCAGTTGGAAGATTGTGTTGACCGCTTTTCCCGCGGACTTGCCATCAACTCCTTGCACGTAGCATATTCTGGCTTGGGATTGGTCTCCAGCCATAATGCCAATTCCTCCTTCGGTGGGGAACTTCACCAGTAGGTGATACGTGGAAGTGATTGCCCTTAGCCGGTTCAACGTGGGTCGCCCGATGATTACGTTGTAAGGCGACTCCTGATCGACCACTAGGAATGGGACCATGTGAACGGCTTCGATTCCTCCAGGGGTCCCAAAGGTGACCGGCAGGTCGATGATGCCCTCGGTCATAACTTTTTCCCCAGTGAACCCAAACAATGGTGTTTGGGTCGGAGTCACGCGTAGCCCCCCGAGCTTCATGCGCTCTAGGGTGGACTTGAAAATTATATCGGCAGCGCTGCCGTTATCAATGAGGACCCTCTTCACCAAGTTATTGGCCACTTGGGCTTTGAGCACGATCGCGTCATTGTGCGGATGCACAACTCGCTTGACCTCTTCATTGGTGAAATACATCGTCTCGTGAGGCACGGACGGAGGTTCTTCATATGTGAAGTTGACGTGCATAGCAGCGTCTTCCTGAGACACGGCCCTAAGGAATTTCTTCCGTTGTCGGGCCGAATCCCCATCTTGTGGACCTCCCAGTATGGTGGTTACCACGTGCAGTTGCGGGTTGGCGTTGGCAGTAGCCGTGGTTTGGTTGGCAGAAGCGGCTGCTCCTCCTCCTTGACCAAACTGCTGTCTGTTCGCGGTGGGGCCCGCAGCACCAATCATGCGCAACACGAACTCCTTCAGCTCACCCCGTTGGATCAAAGCCTCGATTTGCCTTTTGAGGTTGTAGCATTCCGAGGTCAAATGACCGTATTCCCGATGGAACTCACAATACCTGGATCGATCGCGAGTTGCGGGATCCTTCTTCATTGGAGCCGGGGGCGTGAACTTGTCACGCGCCAGAGCCAAGATCCTTTCCGGCGCTGTGTTCAGCGGCGTGAATGACGAGTACCCTTTGAAGTTTTCCGCAAGTCGCGGTTTCTGAGGTACAAGGGGTTGGTTGCTAGGAACCTGGTTCCCCTTGTTTCGCCTTTTACGAGGTTCGTTCAGGTCGCGGCTAGGTTCTTCTCGGCGGCGAGAGCTTTGATTAGTGCTCTTGCGGCCGTCGAGGTAGTCTTCGACTCCCGTGAAGGTCTTAGCTCGAGTAATTAACTCGGCCATGGTGGAAGGGACACGGCCGACGACAGACTTGAGGAATTCACTCGTGCGCAAGCCTTCTATGATAGCGGCAATTGCGTCACTGTCGTCAAAGCGGTCGACCTTGTTTGACTCTTCTGTGAATCGGGCGAGGTATCGTCTAAGAGACTCGCCACTCTCTTGCCTGATTGACCACAGGTACATCTTGGTCTTCTTTTGGACCATAGACGTAGCGAACCGTGCTAGGAACATGTCCTTCAGGTCTTTGAACGAGTGGATGCTTCCTGGCCTTAAGTTTTTGAACCACTCAAAGCCGGGTCCGGCGAGGGTCAAACTAAAAGCTTGGCACATGGCACCAGGAGAAACACCCTGCATCGTCATCCAGGTTTCATAGTGCTGGATGTGGTAAGCAGGATCTGCTTTCCCATCATAGGGAGCGAGGTTCGGGAGCTTGAAATTCCCCGTACAAACCTCAGCTAGTATCTGAGTAGTGAAAGGTGATGAATTCTCCTCAACGACCCCATAGGCACTTCCACCTATTCCGTATTCTCGGAGATCTCGTACCTCATTTCGAAGGTTGTGGATCATAGTGACCACATCGAGACCGGTCGTTGGAGTAACCCCTTGATCGGGAGGAGTCACCTGTAGCCTCTCGTTTGACCCTTGTCCAGCGCGGCGGTTCCCGTTAGTTGGGGCTGCCAGCGGGATATTGGGTCTAGAGCTTAGTCGCTCTCTCAGATCATTGCCACGCCCAATGCGTTGAGCAGTGAGGTGGTCCCTAAGATCAGGGCTGGCCGTACGGAGGCGCCGGCTTTGCTTGCGGCGGTGCGTTCTCCGCGCGCCCTGACTTTCCGCAACATTCTCCCTCGGACCTAGTCGGTCGAGAGCCGAACGTCGGGAATTCCCCTCTTGAGAAGCTACCGGCGCATCGCCTGTTCGGGGTAAGGGATTCGACGGACCGGCTTCAAACACGGCGGGGAGTTCCCCGTCCCTCGTGAGAGAAGTCTCGATATCCTCCGACTCGCCAGTATCCTCATAATCAGGGTCGCGGCTTTCCTCGTTGAGGTTCTCAGGATCCCCGTTGGGGATCGTCGTGTCACGCATAGGTTGCTTCGCAGCCAGTCGGCTGTGGTACCTTGCGTTCTTCGCCTTCAGTCGGCGGATACTCTCCTCTAACTCCACGATGCGGTTGTCCCTGCTATCAGGAGATGGAGATGGTGAGCGGGTCGAGCTCTCTTCGTGGAGCGACTCTTCGTCACCATGCGCTCGGGAGCGCAAGAAGTATTTCTTGGTCCTAGCGACGTTTTCGGGGTTGTTCACGCCCTCAGAACGTACAGGTGGTTGGCTACTCATCGTTTCTCAAGTTCGAGAAGGTTGAGTTCGCAGAAGAAAAGAAGAAGATGAATAGAACGGATTTCGGGCTGAATAGGTCGGGAAGCCCCCTCCTTCTAGCGCCAAAATGTCGTCGCACGAAAATGAACAACTATTTAAAACCTCGGGCGGTTCGATCCAAGGCCGGACCAAGTGATCGCACCCGGGCCAAGAGTGTGAACTCGATAGTCTCGAGCTAGGGTTTTCTTCGATCAACCCGCCTCTCGGGAGAGGTAGGGGGTGAGGAGGAAGAGTGACCGTGCCTTGGTTGTCGGCTGCCTACGTACCCGTGCGTGGGATCAGGTCAGAACGTAGTTCAAGCGTGTAGGATGCAGTATGAGGCGCGGAGCCTTGGCGGAGAGGCGTGCTCGACGAAGGAGACGGGGCGCGAGGAGTCCTCGGCAGCGTCTCAAAACTTTGGAGATCGCGTACGCGTCTAGCGTGTTAGACGCGCGAGGGGAACTCTAGTCGAGAACCCTAGGGGCGTGCTTGAGCACCGGAGAACGTTCGGTCAAAGGGAGCGACGTCCGGGAAGTCCCCGTGAGTGCTTCGGAACCTTTGAGAACGAGGGAGGGAGAAGAGAGTTTGCTTCAGGCCAAATATGGCATCCAGAGAAGCAGAGAAGAGTAAGAAATCGAGCATGTCGATCAGAGATGAATAGAAATTATTGGATGGCTTTCCCCTCAATGGGGGGGGTTTATATAGGTGTTTGGGAGCCTTAGAAGGTCCCTTTTTCGTCCATGTGGGACTGGGAACGCGCATGCCATCAAGTGGAGGCGCACGGCGCGTGCGGCGCACAAAGCGCGGCGCACGGCGCGTGCGGCGCACAAAGCGCGGCGCACAACGCGCGGCGCGCGGCGCGCGGGTCACCGGGCACGGCGCGAGGGTCACCGGGTGCGGCGCAGGTCGCGCGGCGCATGGAGCGCGCGGCGCGCGCCTGTCTGGCGCGGTGCGCCGTCTGCTGCACGGCCGGCCGGCGTGGCGTGAAAATGTGCGTGATGAACGGCTCGTCTTGCCGGGTTCTTGCGGGCCTTCGAATATCATTCTTCCCACGTGAAATATGAAGATTTTCACTTGACACGAGTGACTCGATTCGAGGAGCAAGGCTCAACATGACGAGAGCGGCTAGCGACTTGACTCGAGGAGTGACTCGAGAATGACTCGAGGAACAATTCAAGGCTCGACTCGAGGAGCGAAGCTCGACTCGAGGAGATTGACTCAAGGCTCGACTCGAGGAGCGAAGCTTGACTCGAGGAGATTGACTCAAGGCTCGACTCGAGGAGCGAAGCTCGACTCGAGTAGTTAAGAGTTTAGGCGAGGGCTTGAAGGTCTGCCGCTCTTCAGGACCTCCGGCCTGACCATCGGCCCTTTGAGCGACGTGCCTTCTTGGCGTCTCGGGTTTTCCGAAAACGACCGACAACAGTGACGAAGAGTCGGTCCTCGAAGAGAGCTCGACCCGCTCACCATCTCCATCTCCTGATAGCAGGGACAACCGCATCATGGAGTTGGAGGAGAGTATCCGTCGGCTAAAGGCGAGGAACACAAGGTACCACAGCCGACTGGCTGCGAAGCAACTTACGCGTGACACGGTAATCCCCGACGGGGATCCTGAGAACCTCAACGAGGAAAGCCGCGACCGCGACCCTGATTACGAGGGTACTGGTGAGTCGGAGGATATCGAGACTTCTCTCACGAAGGACGGGGAACCCCCCGCCGTGTTTGAAGCCAGTCCATCGAATCCCCAACCCCGGACAGGTGATGCGTCCGCAGCTTCTCGAGAGGGGAATTCCCGACGTTCAGCCCTCGACCGACTAGGTCAAAGGGAGAATGTTGCGGAAAGTCAGGGCAAGCGGAGAGCGCGCCGTCGCAGACGAAGCCTGCGCCTCCGTACGACCAGCCCTAATCTTAGGGACCACCTCATTGCTCAACGCATTGGGCGTGGCAATGATCTGAGAGAGCGACTAAGCTCTAGACCCAACGTCCTGCTGGCAGCCCCAACTAACGGGAACCGCCGCACAGGTCAGGGGTCTAACGAAAGGCGACAGGTGACTCCTCCCGAAGAGGGGGTTACTCCGACAACCGGTGTCGATGTGGTCACTATGATCCACAATCTCCGGAATGAGGTACGAGATCTCCGAGAATACGGAGTAGGTGGAAGCACCTATGGGGTCGTTGAGGAGAACTCCTCGCCTTTCACGGCTCAGATATTGGCTGAGGTTTGTACGGGGAATTTCAAACTCCCGAACCTCACTCCCTATGATGGGAAAGCAAATCCTGCTTACCACATCCAGCACTATGAAACCTGGATGACAATGCAAGGTGTTTCTCCTGGCGCCATGTGCCAAGCTTTTAGCTTGACCCTCGCCGGACCCGGTTTTGAGTGGTTCAAGAACTTAAGGCCAGGAAGCATCCAGTCGTCCAAAAGAAGACCAAGATGTACCTGTGGTCAATCAGGCAAGAGAGTGGCGAGTCTCTTAGATGATACCTCGCCCGATTCACTAAAGAGTCGAACAAGGTCGACCGCTTTGACGACGGTGACGCAATTGCCGCTATCATAGAAGTCCTGCGCATAAGTGACTTCCTTAAGTCAGTCGTCAGCCGTGTCCCTTCGACCATGGACGAATTAATGACTCGGGCTAAGACCTTCATGGGAGTCGAAGATTACCTCGACGGCCGCAAGAGTAACAATCAGAGTTCTCGACGTCGGGAAGAACCTAGCCACGAGCAAAACGAACCTCGTAAAAGGCGAAACAAGGGAAATCAGGTTTTTAATAACCAACCCCTTGTACCCCAGAAGCCGCGACTTGCGGAAAACTTCAAAGGGTACTCGTCATTCACACCGCTGAACACAGCGCCGGAACGGATCCTGGCTCTGGCACGTGACAAGTTCACACCCCCGGCTCCAATGAAAAAGGATCCCGCAACTCGTGCTCGATCTAGATATTACGAGTTCCATCGGGAATACAGTCATTTGACCTCGGAATGCTACAACCTTAAAAGGCAAATCGAGGCTTTGATCCAACGGGGTGAGCTGAAAGAGTTCGTGTTGCGCGTGATTAGCGCTGCGGGCCCCACCACGAGCAGACAACAGTCTGGTCAAGGAGGAGGAACAGCCGCTTCTGCTGACCGAACCGCGGCTGCCGCCAACGCCAATCCACGACTCCACGTGGTGACCACCATATTGGGAGGACCACAAGATGGAGATTCGGCCCGACAACGGAAGAAATTCCTTAGGGCCGTAACTCAGGAAGACGCTGCTATGGACGTTAACTTCACGTATGAAGAACCTCCGTCCGTGCCTCACGAGACGATGTATTTCCCCAATGAAGAGGCCAAGCGAGTTGTGCATCCGCATAATGACGCATTTGTGCTCAAAGCCCAAGTGGCCAATAACTTGGTGAAAAGGGTTCTCATCGACAACGGCAGCGCTGCCGACATAATTTTCAAGTCCACCCTAGAGCGCATGAAGCTCGGGGGGCTGCGCCCGACTCCGACCCAAACGCCCTTGTTTGGATTCACTGGGGAAAAGGTTATGAGCGAGGGCATCATCGACCTGTCGGTCACCTTTGGGACCCCTGGAGGAATAGAGGCCGTTCACATGGTCCCATTCCTAGTGGTCGATCAGGAGTCGCCCTATAACTTAATCATCGGGCAACCCACATTGAACCGGCTAAGGGCAATCACTTCCACGTACCACCTGCTGGTGAAATTCCCCACCGAAGAGGGAATTGGCATTATGGCCGGAGACCAATCCCAAGCCAGAATCTGCTACGTGCAAGGAGTTGATGGCAAATCCGCGGGAAAAATGCTCAACACAATCTTCCAACTGGAAGACGATTACCCATGCGACCCAAGGGACGCAAGGAAGTTCGGAGAACTTGACCCCCGGGATGAAGTCAAAAGACTCAAAGTGGAAACCTCTGATGATCTTGTGCCGGTCGTCCTGGACGAATCTAAGCCTGATCAGGTTGTAAAGGTCGGCATCCGACTTCCACTCGCCATCAAAACTCAGCTCACTGCTTTCCTCGGGGAATTCAGGGATGTTTTTGCGTGGACTCATGCGGACATGCCCGAAATTGATCCTGAGGTAATAGTGCACCGATTGAACGACGACCCAAAGGTCGCCGAAAAAGTGCAGGCTAGACGAACGTTCAACCCAGAACGATACCTGGCCATAAATGAAGAGGTCGAGAAACTCCTCACCGCAAACTTCATTCGAGAGGCTAAGTACCCCAAGTGGGTCGCCAACGTGGTAATGGTGAAAAAGCCTAATGGGAAGTGGCGAATTTGTATAGACTACAAAGATCTTAACAAAGCCTGCCCTAAGGACTGCTTTCCACTCCCGCGTATCGAACAACTGGTGGATGCCACGACTGGCCATGAGCTTCTCAGCTTCATGGACGCCTATTCGGGCTATAACCAAATTCGAATGCACGACCCCGATCAAATTAAGACAACCTTTGTCACCGATCGAGGTCTCTATTGTTATAAGGTCATGCCATTCGGCCTTAAGAACGCGGGAGCAACATACCAGCGCTTGGTAAATCGGATCTTCGTCGATCAAATCGGCAAGACAATGGAAGTGTACGTAGACGACATGCTAGTTAAAAGCCTATTGGCAACCAATCACGTACGCGACCTAAGGGAGATGTTCATGATCCTCCGCCGATACAAAATGAAACTCAATCCCAACAAATGTGTGTTCGGGGTTGAATCCGGGAAATTCCTCGGATACATCATCAGCCGACGAGGGATAGAGGCAAATCCTGAAAAAATCAAGGCACTCCATGAAATGAAGTCTCCAAGACAAGTCAAAGAGGTACAAAGCCTGACCGGTCGGGTTGCCGCTCTGACACACTTCGTGTCTAAAGCCACCGACAAGTGTCAACCGTTCTTCAAAGCTCTAAATAAGGCGGACGGCTTTGAGTGGACGGACGAATGCGAAGATGCCTTCCAAGAAATGAAGGCTTACTTTGGGTCCCCATCGTTCCTCTCTAAACCAAGAGAGGGCGAGATGGTATACATATATCTCGCCGTCTCTGAAAGAGCTGTAAGTGCTGTTCTTGTCCGCGAAGAAGACAAGGTCCAATGGCCGGTCTACTACGTGAGCAAAGCCTTACTTGACGCGGAAACGCGCTATACCGAGATAGAGAAACTTTCTCTGGCTCTCGTAACGGCAGCTAAGAAGCTACGACCGTACTTCCAAGCTCACCCAATCGCGGTGCGAACCGAGCATCCGATCGGTAAAGCTCTTCAAAAGGGAACATCGACTAGCATGGCGATCTGGTCCCAGGAATTGAGCGAGTACGGGATTGAGTTTCACCCAAGAACGGCTATAAAGGGGCAAGCCTTAGCCGACTTCGTGGCAGAATTCTCCTATACTCCCGATATGGGAAGAGCAGGAAAAGATCTAAACGATGATGCGTCAACTCAGAAAAGAAAGGTAGACCTGACGGGTCCCATCTGGGAGTTATACGTAGACGGAGCATCTAATGCTCGGGGGGCTAGCGCCGGAATAATCCTTATTAACCCCAACGGGGAAAAATTGCGTTATGCCCTGCACTACGGCTTCCAGGCCTCCAACAATGAAGCCGAATACGAGGCACTCATTGTGGGGATAGAGCTAGCTCAGAAGCTCGGCTCCCATAACCTGCGAATACACTGCGACTCGCAGCTGATCGTAAACCAGGTAAAAGGAGATTACACCGCCAAGGAACCTAATATGGTTGCGTACCTGGCTAAGACAAACTCCAAACTCGATGCTTTCTCTTTGTTCGAGATTCACCAAATCCCGAGGGAACAAAATTCAGAGTCTGACGCACTTGCTCGCCTTGGATCTGGCATCGACGAAGACGGATTGGGGACCGTACCCATTGAATTTCTCCCACGGCCATCCGTCTCCCGAGACGAAATCGGGACCATAGAGGTGGCATCCCAGCCAACTTGGCTTGGCTCGATTGTCGAGTTTCTGCGAAGAGGGGAACTCCCCGAAGACCGCAAAGAAGCCGATAAGCTGAGGACCTTAGCATCCAAATACACGCTCCGTGAGGGCGTACTCTATAAGCGCGGTTACTCAACACCGCTGCTTCGATGGCTCGATAGCGTTGAGTCGACCAAAGTCCTCCGCGAAATTCATGAGGGCATCTGTGGGAACCACGCCGCTAGAACTTCCCTCGCACTCAAAGCGCTTAAGCAAGGCTATTTCTGGCCTACCATGAAGCGAGATGCTTGCGAATGGGCAAGGCATTGCGACAAATGCCAGCGCTTCGCGGAAATTCCGCGACAGCCTCCGACCCCATTCAGCAGCATCATTGTCCCACGTCCCTTTGCTAAGTGGGGCGTGGACATCATTGGTAAGCTCCCTAGAGCGCCAAGGCAATACGAGTATGCCATTATCGCCATTGACTACTTCACTAAGTGGGTAGAGGCCGAGCCGCTTGCCAGAATAACTGAAGCAAACACGACAAACTTCATCTGGAAAAACATCATATGCAGTCACGGCATCCCCGTCTCGATTGTGACCGACAATGGCGCCCAATTCGACAACGCGCGAGTAAGAGATATATGCGATCAGCTAAAGATCAGCAAGACCTTCTCCTCGCCGCGCCACCCTCAGGCAAACGAACAGGTTGAAGCAGTCAACAAGACTATCAAGGGCAATCTTAAAAAGAAGCTCGAAGATAGAAAGGGCGCCTGGGCCGAGGAATTGCCATTCGTCCTATGGGCTTACATGACGACCGCGCGAAACGCCACCGGCGAAACTCCATTCTCCCTCGCATATGGGGTCGAGGCCGTGGTTCGAATCGAGATCGAGATACCTACGTTCCGAATCGATATGCTCGACGAAACAAACAACAACGAGGCCATGCGCTTGGAGCTGGATTTGATCGACGAAAAGAGATCAAAAGCATTCAGACGTCTCGCCGCACAGAAGCGCAAGGTCGAAAGATACTACAACTCCAAGATCAAAAGGCGAACCTTTGTCGTCGGAAGCCTTGTGCTCAGACGAGTGTTCCAGAATACACAAGTCCAAGGCGCCGGCGTCCTAGGCCCGAACTGGGAAGGTCCATATAGAGTCCGAAAAGTCATTCACGACGGGACATACTACATCGAGCACACAGACGGAACTCCGATTCGCCACCCGTGGAATGCGGAACACTTGAGGCAGTACTACCAGTAGCTAGCGTTCCCCACGTTTTTGTCGCTTTTTTCCCATTTTCAATAAGGCCTACGAGCCAATGTTTTAGGATTTTAAATTTCTCGCAAATTTTTAGCAAACGTAATAAAACTCGAGTTTTCCGTTTCAAATTTCGTTTTGTGCAAGTTTTCCGGTTGTAAAAATTTAACTTGTAACCCTAAAACTTGGGGGGGCTAGCAATGGTAAGGAAACCCTCAAAAGAGTACGCTCCAGCAAAAAATTTATAAGACGCCTACATGGCGCAAACTAAGACGCCTACATGGCGCACCTAAGACGCCTATATGGCGCAACGTAAGACGCCTACATGGCGCAACCTAAGACGCCTACATGGCGCGATTTAAGACGCCTACATGGCACAACCTAAGACGCCTATATGGCGCAACTTAAGACGTATACATGGCGCAACTAAGACGCCTATATGGCGCATCTAAGATGCCTACATGGCGCACCTAAGACGCCTACATGGCGCAACCTAGGACGCCTATGGCGCACCTAAGACGCCTACATGGCGCAACCTAAGATTCCTACATGGCGCACCTAAGACGCCTACATGGCGCAACGTAAGACGCCTACATGGCGCAACGTAAAACGCCTACATGGCGCAACGTAAGACCCCTACATGGCGCAACCTAAGACGCCTACATGGCGCAACGTAAGACGCCTACATGGCGCAACTTAAGACGTCTACATGGCGCAACTAAGACGCTTACATGGCGCACTTAAGATGCCTACATGGCGCAGCATAAGACGCCTTCATGGCGCAACCTAAGACGCCTACATGGCGCGACCTAAGACGCCTACATGGCGCAACCTAAGATGCCTACATGGCGCAACGTAAGACGCCTACATGGCGCACTTAAGACGCCTACATGGCGCAACCTAAGACGCCTACATGTCTCATCTAAGACGCCTACATGGCGCAACCTAAGACGGCTACATGGCGCACCTAAGACGCCTACATGGCGCACGTAAGACGCTTACATGGCGCAATTAAGACACCTACCCGGCACACGTAAGGTGACCACGTAGCATGGGTAACTCGCAGTCGAAAAACTTACAGAACGCAAACCATCCAAGCGACTGGCACGTCTGAAGAGGTATCCTGCTGAGATAAAAGAATTGGCAAAACCATTGACACAAACACTTGCCTATCTAAACACGCCATAAAAATGAATGAATGAAAACGTTCATAACAATAAATAATATCTCACAAAAGAAAAGGGCAACTGCCCCAAAATCCTAGAAAGCATGCGCTAAGACAAATGCGCTGAAGGGAAAAAGCCTAGTAAGCAAGCGCTAAAACAGGTGCGCTCAATGGAAAAACCTAAAAGAAAGCGTGCGCTAAACACTTGCGCGAGAAAAATAATAAAGAAAAAATGTCACTTGGCGGGATCGTCGCCTACGGGATCGGCCCCGTCGAGTGGTGGGAACAACGAGTCAAAGAAGTGGAAGGTGAACCCCCGAGAAACATTCTCGATAGCTATGGCGTCCCGACACTCCACCGCCGCCGCGTGTCTTGCCTCTTCGACTCCGACATTAAAGTCGTCTTGAAGGTTGGACGCGAGCTGTTCCGCCGCGGCTTTCTCCACGGTGACCCGAGCCACCTCCTCCGCGAAGGAGTCGCGCTCACGCTCCGCTCGAACACGGGCAGCTTCGCTCGATGTAAGCTGGCCCTAGAGAATGCCTACTTCTTCGGTGCGCGATTCCAACTAGAGTCGCCACTTCGAGAGCTTGACGTTCCGCCGTTAGCTCCTCAGTCATCTTCGCCACCGCCGACTGAGCATGGTCGCATTTGCCGCGGGTAACTCCCAGTTCTACGCGAGCCTCTTGGAGCTGCTCGCGGAGACTCGCAAACTCTGCCTTTGAGTGAGAACCTCGCTCGGCACGGGCCAGCTGAGACTTCGCTTGAGGAAGCTCCTCTTGGGCAAGGGTCATCCGTCTTATGATGTCGTGAAGGATCTTTTCGCCCCGGGTCGCTCGAGCAAGCACCTGAGAAGGCAAAAAGACAATTAAGCAAAAGGCAAAGCCCTAAAAAAGACAAGATATAAGAAACTCACTCTCTAAGCGTCAGAAACGCCGTGACAAAAGAACTCCACGTCGCTGCTAGCCACGACGCTCTTCCACATCTTCATCGAAGATTGAGCGAGACCCAGGGAACATTTCCCCCTAACCTCCGCGGCCTCCACGTCGACCATCGAATTTATGCGCTTCGAGTCCGAAGACGTGTCTGGTAGAGCCGAGGAGGAAGGTCGCTTCAAAGAAGCGCGAGGGCCGCTCTCCGTCGGATGACCAGTATCGGGTCTTTCCCGACCATTCCACGCGGCAATCCGAGAATGGACCACCGCCAACGACTGCGGGTCCCGGGAAGCCTTCGCCAAGCGCGCCCGAGCCCTCGCCCTAGCCGAAGAGACTACAAAAACGACAAAGTCAAAAACCCTAAACTAAGAGCAAAAACAGAAAGTGCGAAACATCGACATACCTAGAAGGCCGCCGCTCGAGAGAGATGATGCGGCGCTGGGAGCACTTTCAGTCCGCTGACTGTCGCCACGGCTAGGAGGAAAGGGCGGGAACCACCCGGTGGAAGCCATCAGCTCAGGCGAACGAAATCATTCGACAGCCTTCCGAGCCTCAGACATTCCCCGGATCTCCTACATGAAGTCGAGATCGTCGGCCCCTGCGTTAGTAGAAAACTCGGCCAAGGGACCAACCCGAAGCGGCGCATCACCAAAGGCCTCTACCGAGACCCACACCCACGGTCTTCGGTTACACTTCTCCGAGTCCGTGATCAGCTTAGTGTTCCGACGATCGCGGGCCATGAAGAAACCATGTTGCCCGTGTTGGAATTGATCTAGGGTTTAAGAAAAAGTTTAACGCTTCGTAAAGCGGCGGAATTTTAAAAAATTTCTTTTCAAGTAAAAACAGTTTTTTACTAACCTAGACAAAGAGCAAGTACATATAAATAAAAACTATAATGAGCATAGAAGTTTACTAACCTTTCTTGAAGCTTGAACTTTGAGAAGCTTTTGGAAAGTTTGCAACGCTCGTCTCCCATCGCAGCACGTCTCTCTTTCTTTCCTCGGCACCTCGAGCAACCACGAAAGTTTCTATCACTAAATCACTCGAAATAAAAGGAATCAGTGAGTGGGCACTTTTAAACACTACGACTTAAGAACGAGTCTTGAAGTCGCAGAGCTAAACACTAGGTCAAATGAGGACCTAGGTACCAAAACAAAAATCGAAAATAAACTAGAGAGAGAGAGAGGAAGGGGCGGCAACCACAAGTTCTAGAGAGAGAGGCTCTCAATCTCTAACTTATGTGGAATGAGAAAAATGAGAAGAATGAGGCTCCTATTTATAGGAGAGGTCTCACATTCAATAAGGTAGTTTCCTCTTCTATAGAATGAGCCAATTTCCTCTTTTTTCTCTTGAGATGCTCGGCCAACATAGGCTTCATTAAGCCTTGGATTTGTTTCCTATTTTGTTCCATGCCTTGCCTTTGTCTCTCTCTTGGCCGAACTCCCTTAAGCATCCTCATGCAAATTTGTTTCCTCTTTTTCTTTTGGCAAGTATCTTGATGCATTTATGCACAAAATATTCTCTCTTTCTTTGGGTATTATGGGCGCCTATAGCCTTCTAGAAAGGGCTTCTAGAAGCTTTTCCATTTGTTCATGACAACATGAAAAAGGCCCATTAAGAATTTTCATTAAAATTCTTATGAAATGAAATTAATCCACAAGGCCCAATTGAACTAACTTGGCCGAGTGATATCAAGTCATCAAATGACCTTGTCAAAAAATTTATTGACATTCATTTCATCCTGTCTCAAAAGACAAAAATACCCTTTTGATAATTTCCGTTCTTGTTTTGAGTTAGCTTCCAGTTTAACTATTCCTAATCGATGTGATTCGTGACAGTGACCTCATGGATCCAAATGAACAAAGCTTGAGCTAAATACTTGGACTCAAAAGTTCACAAACCTTTTCCAAGTTTAGCTTAATGTCAACTGACTCCACTAAAGAGTTGACACTGAAAATCTCTCGGTTCAAATGAATTTATTTTCTACTCAAGAATTCAACCTAATTGTAATGAGTGGATCCACAGAATATTATCAGTGTTTACCCTTCATGAATATCATCAGCTAGTCGGGATTTACAAAATTACCATTTTACCCTTCAAGCTGTTATTTCCTCAACTCCTTTGTCGCTTGTGAATAAGTTAGAAACAACGTATTGACGATGAGCTAACAAGTCACATTGTTTCATCCAAAAGCGTCAAGACTCAATTTGGACACTGGCCAGTTCATTTATTCACACTCCAAGGAACAAAGCATGAGGTGATATATATTGCATTTCAGCAATCTTGTACATGAATTCCATATCTATGAGAACTTCACAAAGTTACTCATGACATTCTCACAACTTCGTACTTCACCAATAGGCCTTGTTCGGAATCATATAGTGAGTCCGAACTCTGACTTTCTCAAATGAGAATACTAAGGTGTGAAATGACATGTCTCATTTCAGGATTAAGGTAAGCACGATGCAATTCATAAGTAGTGACTTCGAGACATAAGAGGTTAAATGGTTTGTTCTTATCTTGTCTCTAGAAGTGCACTAGTCAATTCAGTACCTTCGGAAGATACCTAGAAGAACTATAGAGTATCCAACTCTCAATGCCCCATAACCAGACATCATAGATTCTCCTAACAATCGTACTGAGGTCAATAGTCCTTTGTCCTTTAGATTGCGAATATATCGTTTTAAGCAAACTACGAAGAGTTTGTTCATGCAAATCTACATTTGTCTCTTCGTAAGTTGTTAAGTTTGTTTATGGACTAAAGACTAGTGTTTTATCATAAAGCTTCAGACAAGGAAGATTGAATGAACGTTTCAACTTTTTATTAATGAATAAGCAATTACAAGCAAGAGTCTTCGTGAGACTTTATTACATCAAATGTACAATGTAAAGACTACAACTCTTCTTGTGGGCATCATTGACAACAAACTCCCACTTGACTCAAAGAAGATGTGTGTAGTCCTTCATGCCTAATCCCTCTCGATGTTGGTCGAAGACCTTGTTCGCTAGGGCCTTTGTGAATGGATCTGCTAGGTTGTCCACCGTTGAGATCTTCCTCACTTCCACGTCTCCGCGCTGCACGATCTCTCGAATCAAATGGTATTTCCTCTCAATATGCTTAGAGCGCTTATGGCTTCGAGGTTCCTTTGAGTTAGTGACAGCCCCACTATTATCACAATAAAGGGTCATGGGCTTGTCGACGTTTGGAACAACTTTTAAATACTTAAGGAATTTTCTAAGCCATACAGCCACTTTGGATGCTTCATAAGCAGCCACATATTCTGGTTCCATTGTGGAGTCAGCAATGCAAGAATGCTTAATACTCCTCCACACAACAGCTCCACCATTAAGGATGAACACAGATCCCGAAGTGGATTTCCTGGAATCCTTATCCGCTTGAAAATCGGAGTCGGTATATCCCATCATAGTCAGGTCAGTACCTGAGTATGTAAGCATCAAGTTCCTAGTTCTTCGAAGATACTTAAGAACATGCTTAACAACAATCCAGTGCTCGGGTCCAGGGTTGGATTGGAAACGGCTAACTACGCCAACGGCGAAACAAATGTCAGGTCTAGTGCAAAGCATAGCGTACATGAGGCTTCCTACGGCAGAGGCGTAAGGAATTTTCCTCATGTCTTCAATCCCTTGTGCAGTCTTGGGAGACTGGTCCTTAGAGAGTGAAACTGCATGAATTCCATATCTATGAGAACTTCACAAAGTTACTCATGACATTCTCACAACTTAGTACTTCACCAATAGGGCTTGTTCGGAATCACATAGTGAGTCTGAACTCTGACTTTCTCAAATGAGAATACTAAGGTCTGAAATGACATGTCTCATTTCAGGATTAAGGTAAGCACGATGCAATTCATATGTAGTGACTTCGAGACATAAGAGGTTAAATGGTTTGTTCTTATCTTGTCTCTAGAAGTGCACTGGTCAATTCAGTACCTTCGGAAGATACCTAGAAGAACTATAGAGTCTCCAACTCTCAATGCCCCATAACCAGACATCATAGATTCTCCTAACAATCGTACTGATGTCAATAGTCCTTTGACCCTTAGATTGCGAATATATCGTTTTAAGCAAACTACGAAGAGTTTGTTCATGCGAATCTACATTTGTCTCTTCGTAAGTTGTTTAGTTTGTTTATGGACTAAAGACTAATGTTTTATCATAAAACTTCAAACAGACACGGAAGAATGAATGAACGTTTCAACTTTTTATTAATGAATAAGCAATTACAAGCAAGAGTTTTCATGAGAATTTATTACATCAAATGTATAATATAACGATTACAACTCTTCTTGTGGGCACCATTGACAACAGCCCGGGCGCAGGGAAGACCGCGATGAGATTGCGAAAGTCGCTCACGGTCATCACCCGCTCAGTTTGGCAATGCCACTCCATGTGGCACATCGCTACGATGCGGTAAAACGCCGGACTCATCTGCCAAGCATGCACCCCCAGTCGCGCGAGGAGCTGCTGGACGATGGGTTGGAACGGCAGCCGCAACCCGCAGTTGAGACTCGCGACCGAAACTGCGGCAAACCCACGGCAAGGACGGAAAGGACGGTCGCCCTGTAAGGGACGGATGAGCGCCACGGACGATGGAATGGCGAATGCCTCCCTGAGACCGATGAATGTTCGGTAGGTGAGCGAGCTCGAAGCATCGACCCCCGAACAATCGAAACCCTCGGGAGCAGCAAAGCCCTCCTCGGGATACCACTCTGTCCTAGCAAGCGACCTCGCCGACACTATCGCCTCTGCGTCAGGGGTCTTGGGATGTGAACCCCCTGGCTCCACGGAAGGGCCCCCGCCCTCCGGCACGGCCGCGGCAGCCGCCGACGGCGCTTCGGGGCACTCCGATGCGAGGCCTTTGGTCCCCGGACATGTCTCCGAATCACCTCCGGGATCTTCGGACTCGAGACCAAAATCGTCCACGCAGTCAATCTCGTTGAGGACCGACTCTAGCGGAGTCGCTGCATCCATGCCCGCAATGTCTCCCGACGTGCCACAAGAATCCAAGCCGGACTTTGGCACATCAGGGCAGGCCTTATCGACCAAGTTGATCACGAGGTGAGGAGCGGGATCCCCGGACGCGGGATGATCGACCCCCTCGCCTGCTCCGCGCCCAGTTGACGCGCACTCTTCTTGAGGCTGAGCAACAGGCACAGTCGCGCCCGGCTCGCCTTCTTCAAGCCACTGTTCCACTCCACTTGGATTCTCTTCCACGTGCAAAGGAACTTCCCCCAATCCCACGAAGAGATCGTCCTCTACATGTTCAGAGTCCTGAAACAAGAGAGAGAAATCAGTCTCGGGACCCTCAGTTGAGAAAAGGGAAGGAATATCCATAATGCAAGCGGTAGAAAAGAAAAAAAGTGTAGAGAGAGAGAGAAAAAACAAAGTGGAAGAATAAGAGAGAGGGGGGTCTATTTATAGACTCCTAGGGGGGTAGGAGTCCAAATCCTACTCCCACAAGGGGAAAAACGGAGGAAAAACTCGGAAAAGTCGGATTTCCCCGCACGCAGCGAACAAGCCCCGCGCACGGGGTGCGCCGCGCGATACGCGGGTCGTGCTGCACAAACCGCGCGCCGCGCCGTCCAGGGCGCGCGCAGCGCGGCTACGCCAAGAAAAAAAAGGAAATTTCCCTTGGGCAATGGGACTTGGAAGATATTTTCCTCAAACACCCAACTGAAAGGATAAAAAGTTCATCGTTGGGAACCTCCCGAGCGACGAGCTTGGGGGGCTAATCTTGTCGGTCGTTTTTGGAAAACCCGAGACGCCCAGAAGACGCGTCGCTCAAAGGGCCGATGGTTAGGCCGGAGGTCCTGAAGAGCGACGAACCTTCGAGCCCTTGCCCCAAAATCTTGACTCCTTGAGTCGAGCCTAGCCCCTCGAGTCGAGACTTGAGTCGGCTCCTCGAGTCGAGCCTCGCCCCTCGAGTTGAGACTTATTCAGTCTCCTCGAGTCAAGCTTCGCTCCTCGAGTCAAACCTTGATTCAGTCTCCTCGAGTCGAGCTTCGCTCCTCGAGTCGAGCCTTGAGTCAGTCTCCTCGAGTCGAGCTTCGCTCCTCGAGTCGAGCCTTGATTCAGTCTCCTCGAGTCGAGCTTCACTCCTCGAGTCGAGCCTTGAGTCAATCTCCTTGAGTCGAGCTTCGCTCCTCGAGTCGAGCCTTGAGTTAGTCTCCTCGAGCTGAGCTTCGCTCCTCGAGTCGAGCCTTGAGTCAGTCTCCTCGAGTCGAGCCTCGACTCGAATCCTATCCGTCGAACACACATTTGTGTCATAAACCCGAAATACAAAGCTCACAATAGCTCAACGTGACCGGAAGGACGACGGTCGCGAAAATCCCAAGAAGGGAAAGGCCGGCGCGCGCCACGCTGGCTGCACCGCGCGCCGCGGGTTGCGCGCCGCGTGTGGTGCGCCGTTGCTTCTTTGTGCGCCTCCTCTTGGAAAGGTGCGCGTCCTGAGTCCCACATTGGCGACGAAGGACCCCCTTAGGGTCCCCAAACACCTATATAAACCCCATCTCACTGAGGAGGAAGCCATCCCTTCATCTCCTATCGATACGCTCGATTTCTCACTTCTCTCTGCTTCTCTTGATGCCATTTTTGTCCTGAAGCATTCTCACCAGTCTCTCTTGTTCTCAAAGGTTCCGAAGCACTCACGGGAACTTCCCGGACGTCGCTCCCTCTGACCGAACGCCCCCCGGTGCTCAAGCACACCCCTAGGGTTCTCGACTAGATTGCCCATCCCGCGTCTAACACGCTAGACGCGCACGCGATCTCCGAGGTTCTGAGACGCCGCCGAGGACTCCTCGTGCCCCGTCTCCTTCGTCGAGTACGCTTCTCCACCAAGGTTCTACGCCTCATACTGCGTCTTACACGCCTGAACTACGTTCTGACCTGATCCCACGCACGGGTACGTAGGCAGCTGACACCCAAGGCACGGTCACTCCTCCTCCTCATCCCCTACCTCTCCCGAGAGGCGGATTGATCGGAGAAAACCTAGCTCGAGACTTTCGAGTTCACATTCTTGGCCCGGGTGCGATCACTTGGTCCGGCCTTGGATCGAACCGCCCGAGGTTTTCAATAGTTGTTCATTTTCGTGCGACAACAACATCATCATCATCTCGTACGATCTCTTGAAGCTTTGTTTAGAATCATATACATGCATTGTCATTCTCCGAGTCCACAACAACCCAACTAATGGGATAACAATGACGATCGCTATCTTGTGCCGTAGCGACCAAGAAAGAACCTCCAAATTTTGTTTTCAAGTGCGTCCCATTTATCGCAATAACTTTTCTCATGCATTTGTACCATCTAGCCAACGCTCCAAATGCTAGAAAAAGATATTTGAACCTGTTTTATTTAATATATAAAATTTAGTGAATATTATGAATAACAAACACATATGGTACTTTAAAATAAGGAGTAGCAAAAGATATGGATGCAAAAATAACATGTATTCTTCGTACTTTAAATGTGTGATTGTGTCGGGGATTAACCTTTTTCAACATGTACAAGTAAGATGGAAGCAACTTATAGCTCTCTTTCGGTAAACCTTTCGTACAACTACAATACTATCGATCAACACAATCAACCACAAACACTTTCGTACACGACTTTTCTATCTTCATTTCAAAGAAATTCTTAATTGCCGGTCCCACCAACATATTCTTCAATTCATCCTAACTTTTAAAGTGTTGGCCTATTTCAAAGTTTGTACCATCTGTGAAGCTATATGGTTTATGAGCTTCTATATCGATCGATTCAGTGTCAGCTTCAACGAAAAATTCTGACTCTCGAAACATTTTCGATGGCAATGTTGATAGTAAATTAGACGTGTCTAACTCATCTTGTGGGAGACTCGATCCTCCTACCACCTTGGTAGTTTCATTTTCAATGTCTTCCATTGTAGGTGCAACCAAATTATTATTGTGTGTTAGCATAAAAAATAAAAATAATAATTATTAAGATTGTTTAGGTCAAATTAATATCTGTCTTCAAAATTTTGTTAAAATTTCTTTCTAAATCATTACCATATGCGTCACCTTCCCCGACTTAAGTTTCATGATTGATTTCAAGTTTCTTTATGAATTCTACACGGAGTGAACTTCTACGGTTTCTTTCATCACGATCCATCAAGAAACCGTATACATCATCATCATCGTCTATGTAAATAGGATCTTCCCATCCCATGAAGTTGACATAAAACTTAGCTTCGATTCTAGCTTACTTTTATCCACTTTGAGTTCTCAGACACAATTTTTCAATTAAGTCGGCTAACTTGATCTCGGTATTTATAACGATGACAACACGCTTATCATTCTTTTCGCTAACCCATTGATGCAAGCCATCTTCTTGTTATGAATATTGCCCACTTGAAAATAATTGAGTGGGAGCATCCTTAATTGGATTCTAGTCACTATTGTTCAATAATTAAGTGGGAGCATCCTTTAATGGAATCTAGCCACTAACTAATAGAGTATAGATAAAAGTGGGAATCCATGTGATGGGAATCTCAAATCCTAGGACAAATGTCTAATCCGTCTACTTAGGATGGCTAAGAATTAAATGGCTCAAGGAAACTTATCTTCTCTGGTAAAAGTGGGAGATTGTTAGGAATATTGCCGACTTAAAGATAATAAACATGAAGGATTACTGAATTAGATAAGAAATTTATTTTATTACCATCATATGATTAGTGGGTTGAGTTCTGAAATCAAAATCAATAACAACTATCTACCATAGCTTCCGTATTAAACTGATCACGTGATGGGCACCTAAGTTCGGGTGGTGAACTAAAACATGGTCGATGACTGATACACGCCAGGAAAGATGTATCTAAAGTCATATATGTGGAACACGAGTGAAGGATGATCACTTTGTGGGAGCATTCTGAACTTTTGGTAAGTGTACGACCCAGACAGACTTTGGTTGTAGATGTGTCGTTTAAGTACCGTTATGACGCACTAGCCAGGGTTGCTTATGATGGTCACAGTGAGACTTGATCTAAATCTTGAAGTGATCATGGACTTCTAGTTCATATCACCGGGTTCTTTGAGTCATTTCGTTAAAGGCTACTGAGACGTTGATTAAACTTATGTCTTGGAAATTCGGAATATGATCTGAGAAGGAAATGGTTGACATATACGGAATCCAGCCTTCCTGAAAGAAGTTAATATTCACTCACCTAAGGATTGATTCAAGAACCGATAGATTGCTAGAACTTTCGAAGTAAGTAACGTTCGGAAGAATCTTTCACCGGTGAAGCAACAGTGCTTACGTATATATGTCTCAAGAAAGGTATAACGTAATAATTGACCTTTCTCAATATGGGTTGAACCTGGGGGATCTTGATCACGAACTGACTAGATCAGTGGACACTCATCAGATGTGTAACGACCTGATTTTTTTAAAGTCGTTATCCAATCATAGAAGCTTGAAATTTCATTTCATACTTGTCAATAATTTTTTTTCGAAAAACTAGAACTGAAACAATTATTTATTCTCAACTAAATACTTTAACTCTAGAGTATAATAATATGAATAAGTACAAAAATTATTTCTTCGTAACTAAAATAATTATTTGTCTTCAAGATGTTATAAATATAAAGGAACATGCTTAACACGATTATCATAATAACTTGGCAGCGAAAAACGTTTTAACTAGCATAGCGGTATCCATCCCCACCCTTTACTCTTGTCGCCACCATGATCCCAACTCAAAGTCATTTACCTTGCACATGTCCTACAATGCGAACGAAGAAAAACATATACAAACATGTGAGCTAAAGCTCAGTGAAATTCATGTAAAACTCACAAAACATTTTTCTACATAATAATAAATAAACGTTATAAAATTTTATTAAGTCTTATAATCGACGTGACATATCTTGTTACTTGATTCATGACTTTCGGGGACCCCTAGTGATCTTATCGTATCGTGTGCACTGAGGCTTATGGAAACAATGCGGCCAAACATTGATTCCGCCCACCCTGAACATGTATGACTCACGTTATCGAGACATAAACGTCTACGAGGTGGGTCGCAAGAACCTACTCTGGCGTAGGCCAATACGTCACCTACTTAGTGTTCTCACTTGCATACTTATTAAATCATTTGCATGGTAAAGTTCATGAAATAAAATAAGTCTAAACCATACATGGAAATTCTTGTAAAATATATTTTAATATATTTTAAACATAGTTCACAAATATGGTAAGATAAACTTGGAAACATAATCATGTAATCTAACATGCATATAGTAATAAAATAATACACATCCATAAAATTAAATAATACTTGCACATGATAATATTTTGAACTAATTCGCATTGTAGTGAGATGAACTCACCTCTCGGTTTCAAAATACTTAGACTCGAGCTAGGAATCCGACACTTTCTCGAACCTATAGGAAAATAATTTATGAGCTTCTATAGTCTATTCTTACAAAACCAAGCTTAAGGGATAAAAGACCTATAAGAATATTAAAGCTTTAAGAACGATCTAAGGCTCGGGAAAACATGATGCATATCGAAAATGTAATTTGAAAGTTTGTAAATACGTTCCTCGAAAAATTATTTTCAGAATGACTTATAGTTACACTTTTGTTAATTACGGATAGCTCGTGACTCGAAAATCGGTGATTCTTTTTGCAAAACAAAAAAAACATATGTACCTTTAAAATTCCATATTAAACCTAATTTGATAATTTGTAAAACGTTCCCCAAATTATTTTTAAGGTCATTAAACAAATCTGTCCAGGTGAGAAAACAGTTTCGACACACAAAATTGAAAGTACTCGTTCGAACTCTTTAAAACTTATTTTCTGAATTTTTTTTTGGAACGTATAAAAGACATAATAAATATATTACAAAAAAATACTTTTAAATTAAAACTATTTCAACAACCTGTTTAAAAATGTATTTCATAGCATGACATCACTTCTCGGGTCCTAAGGATATCTCCCTAGCAGTGTGCATTTAGAGGATTTTTATGAACGAAATAAAACACATAAAATACATATAAAAACATATTTCAAAAGAAGACATATGTAGCTTCGTTTTGGTATAATCCATTGACAATTTGAGTATTTAGAAGTGATAAAAAGTAATTACCAATGTTACATAAATTAAAAAGGCAGATTTGAAGAAAAATAAAACATTTAATGCATGCATTGTAAGGTTCTAGTTTCTAGAGTTGGATGGGAACATGGAAATAAAACTAGAACAAGAACATACTAAGGAACAATAATTATAAACAATTAAGATGGGAAAATGCTAACCTCTTGGACTTGAAGAAATGGCAAGAATTAATCTTCACCTTGATCTCTAGAAGAAAATCTAATGAATTCGATAACCTACGATTTGTCTCTCTCCACTATAACTCTATTTGTTTTCTCTCTAAACTTTGGAAATTTTGTGATGAAAGGAGAGAGTGTCTCGGGGTCTATTTATAGGAAAATATTGGGTGCTAGATGGCTTGGACAAATCTGCATGTCTACCTCTCCCACTCTTCTATTTTTTTTTATTTTATTTCCTTATTGAAACACACCAAAAATCCTTACACATCCATACACTAAAAGAGTATCCTATTCTAGGTTCTATGCATGATCATGCATGAGATAAAGTTGTTCTTATCACCACCAAAAGGTTTCTTACGCAACAACCTATTAAAGAAACTTTCAAGACAACAAATTTTGTCTTATTAGAATCATCTTACACGTCTAAACCAAGAGAAATAAGACAAAACAATTTGGCTTTCGATGCCACAAGGTTATTTGAAAAGTGTACCATTGCTTGAAGTTGTAAATGTGTCACAATATTAAAAAATGTGTCACAATCGTGACTAAATTCAATAATAAATAATCTAAAAGTGATTTAATGAAATTGATTCATGAAACATGAAATTAAATATCTCATGACATGAGATCGTATCAAAAATTAAATGTTGACTTTTTGATCTTGAGTCAACTTTCTTAAAATAGAAAGTTTGACTCGAAACGAGACCTTCCTAAACTAGAAACAATTTCCGAGAGTGTCTAAAATGATTTTTGAGTATGACGTTCCTCAAAATTTCTCATTGATGTTGGAATATTTCAAATACAACACATGAATAAAGCTGGAAATGTAAATAGTAAAATTCGAAATGTCACAATCTTCCTCCCTTAAAGGATTTTCGTCCCGAAAATTAATTATCGATCTCGAGTAATTCAGGGTAATTCTTTCTCATGTCGTCTTCACGTTCGCATGTTGCTTCTTCAATATTGTGATTCGTCCAAAGTACCTTTACCAAAGGTATAACTTTATTTCTTAAAGTCTTTTCTTCATGAGCAAGAATTTGAACTGGCTTTTCTGCATACGAAAGATCTTCATGAAGCTCAATTGGTTCGTGTCTTAATACATGCGAGGGATCAAAAATATACTTCTTGAGCATCGACACATGAAAAACATTGTGCACTAATGCTAACTCTGGTGTAAGTGCAAGTCTATATGCCACTTTTCCAATCTTCTCCAAGATTTCAAAGGGTCCGATAAATCTTGGGCTCAGTTTTCCCTTCTTCCCAAATCTCATTACTCCTTTCAGTAGTGCTACTTTAAGGAACAATGAGTCTCCTACTTGGAATTCGAGGGGTCTTCTTAGTTGTCAATGGTGCCCACAAGAAGAGTTGTAGTCTTTATTTTGTACATTTGATGTAATAAAGTCTCACGAAGACTCTTGCTTGTAATTGCTTATTCATTAATAAAAAAGTTGAAATGTTCATTCATTCTTCCTTGTCTGTTTGAAGCTTTATGATAAAACCTTAGTCTTTAGTCCACAAACAAACTTAACAACTTACGAAAAGACAAATGTAGATTTGCATGAACAAACTCTTTGTAGTTTGCTTAAAACGATATATTCGCAATCTAAGGGTCAAAGGACTATTGACCTCAGTACGATTGTTAGGAGAATCTATGATGTCTGGTTATGGGGCATTGAGAGTTTGAGACTCTATAGTTCTTCTAGGTATTTTTCGAAGGTACTGAATTGACCATTGCACTTCTAGAGACAAAATAAGAACAAACCATTTAACCTCTTATGTCTCGAAGTCACTACGTATGAATTGCATTGTGCTTACCTTAATCCTGAAATAAGACAAGCCATTTCACAACTTACCTATTCTCATTTGAGAAAGTCAGAGTTCGGACTCACTATGTGATTCTGAACAGGGCCTATTGGTGAAGTACAAAGTTGTGAAGATGTCATGAGTAACTTTGTGAAGTTCTCATAGATATGGAATTCATGTACAAGATTGCTTAAATGCAATGTATATCACCTCATGCTTTGCTCCTTGGAATGTGAATAAATGAACTGGTCAGTGTCCAAATTGAGTCCTGACTCTTTTGGATGAAACAATGTGATTTGTTAGCTCCTCGTCAATACATTGTTTCTGACTTATTCACAAGCAACAAAGGAGTTGAGGAAATAACAGCTAGAAGGGTAAAATGGTAATATTGTAAATCCCGACTAGCTGATGATATTCATGAAAGGTAAACATAGATAATATTTAGTGGATCCGCTCATCATAATTTGGTTGAATTCTTGAGTAGAAAATTAATTCATTTGAACCGAGAGATTTTCATTGCCAACTCTTTAGTGGAGTCAGTTGACATTAAGCTAAACTTGAAAAAGGTTTGTGAACTTTTGAGTCCAAGTGTTTAGCTCAAGCTTTGTTCATTTGGATCCATGAAGTCACTGTCACAAATCTCATCGAGTAGGAATAGTTAAACTAGAAGCTAAGTCAAAACAAGAACGAGACAAGTTTTGTGAAAATTGTCAAAAGGGTATTTTTGTCTTTTTGGACATAGGATGAAATGAATGTCAATAAATTTTTTGACAAGGTCATTTGATGACTTAAACCCACTCGGCCAAGTTAGTTTAATTGGGCCTTGTGGATTAATTTCATTTCATAAGAATTTTATTGAAAATTCTTAATGGGCCTTTTTCATGTTGTCATGAACAAATGGAAAAGCTTCTAGACGGCCTTTCTAGAAGGTGTTGGGCGCCCACTACCCAAAGGAAAAGAGAGAATATTTTGTGCATAAATGTATGAAGATACTTGCCAAAAGAAAAAGAGGAAACAAATTTCCCCTAAGAGGAAATCAATATGGGCGGCCAAATGGGTCAAGGGAGAAGCAAATAAAAGAGGAAACAAATCCAAGGATACACTTGGATCCTCTTGGCCGTGTGACTCGTGAAGGAAAAGAGGAAATTGGCTCATGAATATGTGATATTCTATAGAAGAGGAAACTACCTTATTGAAGGTGAGACCTCTCCTATAAATAGGAGCCTTATTCTCCTCATTTCATTCATCCCAAGTTTTAGAGATTGAGAGCTTCTCTCTCTAGCTTGGCCGCCCCTCTCTCCTTCTCTCTCTAAGTTCTTTTCGTTTTTGTTTTGGCACCTAGGTCCTCACTTGACCTAGCGAGTTTAGCTCTTCGACTTTGAGACTTGTTCTTGAGTCGTAGTGTTTAAAAGTGCCCAGACACTAATTCCTAATTTTCTCGAGTGATTATAGTTATAGAAACTTTCGTGGTTGCTCGAGTCGGCGAGGAAAGAAGAGAGACGTGCTGCGAGGGAGACGAACGTTTTCAACCTTCCGAAGGCTCATCAACGTTCAAGCTTCTAAAAAGGTTAGTAAATTATTTGTGCTCATAATAGTTTTTATTTACATGTGCTTGCTCTTTGTCTAGGTTAGTAAAATCGTTTTACTTGTTAAAAGAAAATTTTTAAAATTCCGCCGCTTACCGAAGCGTTAAACTTTTTCTTAAACCCTAGATCAATTCCAACATTCTCTCTTGTCGTCGTAGCTTTTCTGGCGGCTATGAGCAATTGCAATCTTTTTGCAAATATTTTTCACAGCTTCCGTAGTTTCTCTTATAAAATCTATCGTTTCAAGACTTGTTTCGCCTTTTACCCGTTGGCCAGTCAAGCATCTGCTCACGAAGTCAGCCACTTTCCTCTTCATTCACTCCCACCAAAAGTGCTCTCTTAATCCTTGGTACATCTTTGCAGATCCAGGATGGACGGAATAAGTTGTATTGTGGGCTTCGATAAGTATCTTTTCTTTATTTTGTCATCATTGGGTATGCACAACCTACCCTTGAAGTAGAGAATGTCTTCGTTGTTGAGGGAAAAATCTGGAAACTTCTCTTGTCGAACTCCTTCCTTGATCTTCTGAAGGTTTGGGTCAAGTTCTTGTGCTTCTTTCATTCCTTCGAAAAGAGTTGACTGGATGGTCATATTTTCCAGACTACCGATGACCATTTCAAGCTCTAACTTGTTGATCTCTTCTTGAAGTGGTGGAGACAAGGCTCGAAGTGAAGAGACACTAGCATCTTCCTTCCTGCTTAGTGCGTCTACGATAACATTGGCTTTTCCTGGATGATAATGAATCTCATAATCATAATCCTTAATTAGTTCTAGCCAGCGACGTTGTGTCATGTTAAGCTCCTTTTGAGTGAAGATGTACTTTAGGCTTTTATGGTCAGTGTAGATTTCACATTTCACCCCGTAAAGATGGTGTCGCCAAATCTTAAGGGCGAAAACTACTGCGGCTAATTCCAGATCATGCGTGGGGTAGTTCTTCTCATGATTCTTGAGTTGTCGGGATGCATAGGCTATAACTTTTCCATTTTGCATTAAGACGGCACCTAAACCAATCTTGGATGCATCATTGAAAATAATCAATGGTTCATCACTCGTTGGGTTAACAAGGATGGGTGCTGACGTTAGCCTTCGCTTTAGCTCTTGAAAGTTCTGCTCACACTTTTCGGTCCATTCATACTTCTTCTCTTTCTTGGTTAATGCAGTGAGTGGGGCAGCTATTTTGGAAAATCCTTCTACAAATCTTCGATAATATCCAGCCAAACTGAGGAAACTTCTAACCTCCGTGACACTTGTTGGTGTTTTCCAGTTTTTCACTGCCTCGATCTTCGCAGGATCAATTGCAATACCATCTTTCGACACTACATGTCCTAGAAAATGCAGTGATTCCAGCGAAAACTCGCACTTCGAGAACTTGGCATACGATTGGTGTCGTTGCAAAGTTTGCAAAGCAATTCTGAGGTGTTCTTCATGATCCTTCTGGTCTCTAGAATAAATCAGAATGTCGTCAATGAAGACGATAATGACTTTATCCAGATGCTCACTGAAGATTCTATTCATCAAGTCCATAAAAGCTGCAGGCGCATTTGTGAGTCCAAAAGGCATGACTGTGAATTCATAGTGACCATACCTAGTGCGGAAGGCCGTCTTAGGTATGTGACTCTCTTTCACCCTAAGTTGATGGTAGCCTGAGTGCAAATCAATCTTGGAGAAGACCTTGGCATCTTTCAGTTGGTCGAACAAGTCATCAATCCTTGGAAGAGGATACTTATTCTTGATCGTCACCTTGTTAAGTTCGCGGTAGTCGATGCACATCCTGAAGGTACCATCTTTCTTTTTAACGAACAAAACTGGTGCTCCCCATGGTGAATGGCTTGGTCAAATAAACCATTATCCAACAACTCATGTAACTGAGTCTGAAGTTCCTTAAGCTCGGCGGGTGCCATGCGATAAGGTGCTTTGGATATTGGTCCGGTACTAGGCATTAGTTCAATCTCAAACGAGATCTCTCTTTCTGGTGCTAATCCCGGAAAATCCTCCGGAAATACATCTACAAAGTCTTTGACAATTTGTACATCTTCTGGCTTCTTCTTCTGATCACTTGACAGTATCGTGGCTGATGCAAGGAATTATCAGCACCCTTTTGTCAATAACTTCTTGGCTTCCATAACAAAGATCAAGCTTGTTGGCTTCCTCGGTGATCTTCCTTCGAATGCAAATTTTCCATGAGTGGGTGATCAGAAGATCACTCGACGTCGTTGACAATCGATGATCGCATTGTTGTTACATAGGAAATCCATTCCTAAGATATCATCAAAATCTTTTATTTCCAGGATGATGAGATCTACACGGAGTTCACATCTATTGATCATGAGCTGTACTTGTTTTAGACCGGACATTAAGAATGACCCAAAAGGAAGGGCCGTCCGAATTGTGCTACGAACTTTTTCTACGCTACCATCTAGTTTCTTAGCCATCTCTAACGATATGAATGAGTGTGTGGCTCCGGAATCAAATAAAACCAATGCGCTAGAGTTGGCAAACAAGATGACCTGCTACAACGTTTAAGGACTGGTGATTGCATCTGCATTGGTGTATGCAAAGATTTGTGCCTGAAGAGTTGGTGCTTCGATGTAGCCAGTGGTTTGGGGACGTTGTTGATGCATGTGATGAAGCTGGGCCATATTGTTTCGTTGTTGGTATTGCCCGTTATGACTTCTCTTTGGGATGGTACAGTCCCTCGAGAAGTGTCCTGGTTGTCCACAATTGTAACAAGATAGGGTGCCTTGTCGACATTCTCCTGGGTGGAACTTTTCACATTTCAGACACTTTGGATATGTTCGGTTATTGGCTGTGTTGTTGTCGTTGTTGTTGTTGCTGTGCTTGAACTGCTTATTCTTCCCCTACGATTGTTTCCTTGTGGATTGACCCGTTTTCCATTTCCGTTGTTCCCGCCTTGACTAATACTCTGATTGAGTTGTCCACTAGGGTTCAGTGGTGGACGTCGATTTTTTTCGCTGGTGCTCTCGTTCTTCTGTTGAGCTTTTTCTTCTTTGCGAGTTTGAATAACTGAGCTCGCTCTTCCTTGATTTGAGCTTGTCGATATTCCGCTCGCAAGGCTCTCTCAACGCATTCCCCTACAGTTTGAGGTGGTTGGTACCACTATCAATTTCAAGGGCTAGCTCTGGTCGGAAGACTTCCATTAGACGTCGTACACGCTCTGTTTCAGTGGGGACTAGGTGCGGGCACAATCTTGACAGTTGCGTAAATTTTTGAACTGCTTCAGTTACTGTCAAGGTACCTTGCTTGAGCTCATTGAACTCTTTTTGTTGAAGGTTCATGGCTCTCATGTTGAAGTATTTCGTGTTGAACTCTTGTACGAAGTCCTCCCAATTCATGATGTTGACATCCCTTCGCAGTGCCACTGTCTCCCACCAATATCGAGCGTCTTTCTTGAGCACAAAGGTTACACACCGGACATTTTTACACTCGTTGATATCCATGAAGTTGAGGATCATTTGGACATCAGACAACCATTCCTCATCAATCAGGGGATCTGATGAGCCATCAAACTCCGGAGCTCTCATTCTTGGGAATCGATCAAACAACTCCAATCGCATCATGGCCCCAACCTCTATGTTGGCTGCTTAAGGAGTTACTGGGGGATGTATGTTTGCGGGTGGAGCATGGTTTGCGACCCTCTCTCCAGGATGTAGCTTATTTCTTAGCCCTTGAATTTCTGCTTCTTGAGCTTGTAGTCGTTATTGAAGCACAGCAACTGTCGCTGCAAGATCATCTTGAGCTTGTGGTTGTGCTGCTGGATTTGGGATTTGGGGGTTTGGCCTTGCCGGCCTTCTACCCCTCGTGGTTTGAGCTCTTCCTCTCATTACAGGGGGTGGAGGTCCATCACTTGCGAGGACTCGAGCAGTGTTTCTTATCGGACGTGTCATTCTGACATGTTTAATAAACAATGAGTCAGAGGGAGTTTTGGTGTACGAACCTTAAGGTAAGAGTGTATAGACATGTTTGAGGAGAACTTTATTTTTATTTCAAAATTTTCTTTTTATTACAAAGGTTGCAATGCTATCTTTGCAACAAAGAAAGAAAGGAAATAAATAAAAAGGAAAGATCTAGTCGGTAACGTTTCCTAGATCATCAATGGGTTCTTCCGGGTCTTCTTCCGGATCTTCCTCATCCTCCTATTCCCAAGCTTCTTCTACGACGATGTTCGCTTGTGCTTCTAAGGCGATGACATTGATCTCAATATCATAAAGGAAAATCCTAACATCAATCTGTCTTGGAGGGAACATTACGGCTGGTCTCATATGGTGGGGTAGGCTATCCCAGTAATGATTTATGAGAGGTAAGTTCCCGACCTCGTCCGGTAGTCTAACAAAAAGCTCGGTATAGAATAGTAAGGTGTAGCTCATGAGGCTTTCTCCTTCCGTCAAACCCCATATTGCGAGTTCATCATAGAATCGTTCGATCCATTGTGCTCCCATGAGACCTTCGCGGTCGAAGTGGTTTGTGATTGCTTGTCTAAAATCTCTCCACGTAGGAAATGGACGAACTCTTCGAATGCTTTCTCACCATTTATGAGCATTTCCCATGAGTTGAAGTACGGCTAAGTCCTTCCGTAGGCTTTCTGGAATTTGAAGCATTTTGAATAGGCGCCCAATATGATCAGACCACTCGCAAGCACGGGGATCACCTACGCCGTTAAACTTCGGTGGTCTAGAATCTTGGAAAGCGATTATGGCTCGTCTATCGGCTTCGGTTGTGAAAGTTGGGTTATTCATTCTTTCCTATTATTTATAAGATAAATAAGTGTACGAAAAAAAAAAGTACTTACTTGGGTTGTAGATACATGGTCGTGCAAAAAAGAGTAAAGGTGGATGGTAGGAAACCGCTCTGATACCAACTGTAACGACACGATATAACGTAATAATTGACCTTTCTCAATATGGGTTGAACCTGGAGTATCTTGATCACGAACTGACTAGATCAGTGGACACTCGTCACGATGTGTAACGACCCGATTTTTTTTAAGTCGTTATCCAATCATAGAAGCTTGAAATTTCATTTCATACTTGTCAATAATTTTTTTTTCTTCGAAAAACTAGAACTGAAACAATTATTTATTCTCAACTAAATACTTTAAATCTATAGTATAATAATATGAATAAGTACAAAAATTATTTCTTCGTAACTAAAATAATTATTTGTCTTCAAGATGTTATAAATATAAAGGAACATGCTTAACACGATTATCATAATAACTTGGCAGCGAAAAACGTTTTAATTAGCGTAGCGGTATCCATCCCCACCCTTTACTCTGGTCGTCACCACGATCCCAACTCAAAGTCATTTACCTTGCACATGTCCTACAATGCGAACGAAGAAAAACATATACAAACATGTAAGCTAAAGCTCAGTGAAATTCATGTAAAACTCACAAAACATTTTTCTACATAATAATAAATAAACATTATAAAGTTTAATTAAGTCTTATTATCAGCGTGATACATATCTTGTAACTTGATTCATGACTTTCGGGGACCCCTAGTGATCGTATCGTATCGTGCGCATTGAGGCTTATGGAAACAATGCGGCCAAACATTGATTCTGCCCTCCCTGAACATGTACGACTCACCTTATCGAGACATAAACGTCTACGAGGTGGGTCGCAAGAACCTACTCTGGCGTAGGCCGATACGTCACTTACTTAGTGTTCTCACTTGCATACTTATTAAATCATTTGCATGGTAAAGTTCATGAAATAAAATAAGTCTAAAGCATATTTGAAAATTCTTGGAAAAAATACTTTAATACATTTTTAACATAGTTCACAAATATGGTAAGATAAACTTGGAAACATAATCATGTAATCTAACATGCATATAGTAATAATTATACTTGCACATGATATTATTTTGAACTAATTCGCATTGTAGTGAGATGAACTCACCTCTCAGTTTCAAGATACTTAGCACTCGAGCTAGGAATCCGACTCTTTCTCGAACCTATAGGAAAATAACTTATGAGCTTCTATAATCTATTCTTACAAAACCAAGCTTAAGGGATAAAAGACCTATAAGAATATTAAAGCTCTAAGAACGGTCTAAGCAGGCCCGGCCCAAGGGTGGGGCAAAGGCCCAAGGCCCCCACCCAAGGACAGCCCATTTCTGATTTATTAAAAAAAAAGAGCCTAACGTAAAAGAAGTTCAATTGGAATTGTGGGCTTAGTGATTTTTAGGGAATAAGCCCATTGGCCATTTATTATACATGGTTGTCACTTGCCAACAACGGTAAACAATTAAATGCCTAAATTTGTTGCGATTTTCTTGGTCTTGGATGCTGCGATTTGAATGGTCTGGACGTTAATTTTTTTTTTTTACCGTTAAATAGATATTTTATCCTCCTATTTATACTTGTCTAATTCAATTGCTTTTACAATACTCAAAATTTACAAAAAAAAAACGTTCAAGTGGCAAAAAAAAAAAAGATCAGGAGATTTTTATATTTAAAAAAAAAAACTCAACTTCTTATTGTTATATTTTCAGGTTTACAAGGAGAAGAGATCAAGATATCAAGCTATTTCAATATTTCCGGGTTTTATCTTTCTCTCTTATTATTTTTTTATTACTATTTGTTTTCTATTAGTTTTTATATTATAAGTTTTGCTTTTGTGTGTGTTGCGTTTTTTTTAATATCAACATTTTCGTAATTAGTGTTAGATATGTCGAATAGGAAATACCCATTGGGATATGAAAAAATTCAAAAAAAAAAAAATAGAAAGCTTTGTTAAATCACAAAAAGGAGCAATTGCAAAATTTGTTTTAAGCAATAAAAAAGATCAAGCAAATTCAAGCAAAGAATCGAATGAAGAAATAAATGAAGAAGTATTAGGCGATAGCACTAACCCAATTGTAGAGAATACCCATGAAATTGAGAATACACTAGATGATAATGAAAATCAAGAAACTAATGATGACTTGAGTCGTATTTATGATCCGAAAAGATGGAAAAATTTAGATAACAAGTCAAAAAAAATTAGTAATAGAGAAAGGTCCAATACATGAAAGTGATATAATTTTTCCCAAAGATGAAAATTCTAGACACTTTGCAATTTCTCATTATGTAAGAAATTTATCAAATGGAGAGAAACATGATAGGAGATGGTTGGTTTATTCTAAAGATTTCGACAAAATATATTGTTTTTGTTGCAAACTATTTGGTGTTAAACAATGTATGAGTCAACTAGAAAATGAAGGAACTAGAGATTGGAAACATCTTAGTTCTAAGTTGAAGAGTCACGAGACAAGCAATGAACATTTGATTAATATGAGTGCTTGGTTTGATTTTCAAGTGGGGTTGTCTAAGAATAAAACAATTTACAAAGATGTCCAAGAAAAATTTAATAAAGAGAAGGAACATTGGAAAAATGTTTTAGTAAGAATCATAGCCATTGTGAAAAGTCTAGCAAAAAATAATTTGGCATTTCGTGGAAGTAATGAGAAAATATTTCAAGAGAACAATGGGAATTCTATTAGCTTAATTGAAATGATTAGTGAATTTGACCCAATCATGAAAGAGCATATTCGTCGTATTCAAAATGGTGAAATTCACAATCATTACTTAGGACATAATATTCAAGCACCTAAAATTCGAGATGCTTTATTTGAGTTAGAAGAAACAAGTGATGATCCCAAAATAAAGAGTGAAGCTGAATGTCTAGCAATATATGAATTGGAGGATTTTGAATTTTTGCTAGGTATGACTATTTGGTATGATATTTTGTTTGTTGTCAATTCGGTTAGCAAAAACTTTCAAAGTCAAGATATTCATATCGACGATGCTATAGATCAACTAAAAGGCCTTGTTTCTTTTTTTGAAAATTATCGTGAAAATGGATTTGTATCTGCTATGATTTCCGCAAAAGAAATTGCAAATGAGATGAAGATAGATCCTAAATTTCGTGAAAAAAGAGTTATCCGTAGAAAAAAAAACATTTTGAAGAAAATGATGTTGATGATAACATAAGATCTCCCGATGAGTTATTTAGGGTTGAGTATTTTATTTTTATGGTTGATCAAGTAATAACTTCTCTTAGAACTAGATTTGAACAATTTAAAGTATTTGAAAATCTATTTGGTTTTTTGTTTAACTTTAAAAACCTTAAGCTATTAGATGAAGATACTCTGAAAAAATGTTGTTTGAATCTTGAATGTTTTTTAAGGTATGATGGAAATTCTGATTTAGATGGTTTGGATTTATTTTCTGAATTAAAGGTTTTAAGGGAAGTTTTTCAAAAGGATGATAGCAATTCGATGGAAATACTTAGTTATATTAAGCATATTGATTCTTTTCCTAATGCTTATGTTGCTTATAGAATAATGTTGACTATTCTTGTTTCTGTTGCTTCCCCAGAGAGAAGTTTTTCCAAGTTTAAGTTGATAAAGTCTTATTTGAGGTCATCTATGTGTCAAGAAAGACTCAGTGGACTTGATATTTTGTCAGTTGAAAAAGAGTTGTTAGACAAACTTGAGTAGAAAGATTTAATTTCTGGATTTGCATCTCAAAAAGCAAGAAAAGTGGATTTTGTGTAATTTTCTTGCTTTCTATTTTGTCATTAAATATAATTATAAAGGCCCTCATTTTTCTTCTCTCCCAAGGCCCCCAATTTCTTTGAGCCGGCTCTGGGTCTAAGGCTCGGGAAAACATGATGCATATCGAAAATGTAATTTGAAAGTTTGTAAAAACGTTGCTGGAAAAATTATTTTCAGAATGACCTATAGTTACACTTTTGTTACTTACGGATAGCTCGTGACTCGGAAATCGGTGATTCCTTTTGCAAAACAACAATAACATTTGTACCTTTAAAATGCCATATTAAACCTAATTTGATAATCTGTAAAACGTTCCCAGAATTATTTTTAAGTTCATTAAACAAATCTGTCCGGGTGAGAAAACAGTTTCGGCACACAAAATTGAAAGTACTCGTTCGAACTCTTTAAAACTTATTTTCTGAACTTTCTTTTTGGAACATATAAAGCATTATAGATATATTACAAAAAAAAAATACTTTTAAATTAAAACAATTTCAACAACCTGTTTAAAAATACACTCCATAGCATGACATCACTTCTCGGGTCCTAAGGATATCTCCCTAGCAGTGTGCATTTAGAGGATTTTTATGAACGAAATAAAACACATAAAATACATATAAAAACATATTTCAAAAGAAGACATATGTAGCTTCGTTTTGGTATACTCCATTAACAATTTGAGTATTTAGAAGTGATAAAAAGTAATTACCAATGTTACATAAATTAAAAAGGCAGATTTGAAGAAAAATAAAACATTTAATGCATGCATTGTAAGGTTCTAGTTTCTAGAGTTGGATGGGAACATGGAAATAAAACTAGAACAAGAACATACTAAGGAACAATAATTATAAACAATTAAGATGGGAAAATGCTAACCTCTTGGACATGAAGAAATGACAAGAATTAATCTTCACCTTGATCTCTAGAAGAAAATCTAATGAATTCGATAACCTATGATTTGTCTCTCTCCACTATAACTCACTTTGTTTTCTCTCTAAACTTTGGAAAATATTTATAGGAGAGAGTGTCTCGGGGTCTATTTATAGGAAAATATTAGATGCTAGATGGCTTGGACAAATTTGCATGTCTACCTCTCCCACTCTTCTATTTTTTTATTTTATTTCCTTATTGAAACACACCAAAAATCCTTACACATCCATACACTAAAAGAGTGTCCTATTCTAGGTTCTATGCATGATCATGCATGAGATAAAGTTGTTCTTATCAAGCTATTGGAAAGGACAAACTTATCACCACCAAAAGGTTTCTTACGCAACAACCTATTAAAGCAACTTTCAAGACAACAAATTTTGTCTTATTAGAATCATCTTACACGGCTAAACCAAGAGAAATAAGACAAAAAAATTTGGCTTTCGATGCCACAAGGTTATTTGAAAAGTGGACCATTGCTAGAAGTTGTAAATGTGTCACAATATTAAAAAATGTGTCACATTCTTGATTAAATTCAATAATAAATAATTGAATTAGGTTTACAATTTTGCCCTTATTTAATTCGGCAGATTTTTTTAATTAGGCAGTTTTCTTTTTTAAATTTCGAATCAAATATTGAAACCGAATAGGGAAGTTTTCAAATTTGAAATTTGAATTTTCCAGCAGATTTTGAAAGTTTCCAGCGCATTTATTGTTATGTATTTGGAAGTTTTCAGCGTTGACTTTAGTTAATTAGTTTCTATTTTCGTGGCAATTTATTATAGATAAAATCTGTAAATATATTCTTCATTTATTGATATTATTTTTTCTTCCATATATTCATAATTTTAGAACGTCTAAAATATTTCCAGAATTTTTTTCAGTTTATTTACACGAATATACTGTAAATACGCTTTGTATTTACAATGAATATACTGTAAATATGCTTTGTATTTACACGGATATACCGTAAATATGCTTTATATTTACACGAATATACTGTAAATATTTTTTGTATTTACACGAATATACTGTAAATATGCTTGTATTTACACGAATATACACCATCCGAACAAAAACGAATCATCCTATTCTGTACAACCAAATAACCATTGAAACTCATCTTCCTCGTCACGCAAATCACTGGCCTATCTTCCTTCTTTTATGTAAACAAACAATTAATTGCTTCTAAAAAATATGAATATTAACTGCTTCTCAAACCAATCGAACTAAATTCGCCTTCCTCAGCACCGACACACGACACCCCAGACTTTGCCGAATAACCAGAGCTTGCGATTGAATTCAGCCTTCAATTTTAACCAACAATACTCAATTCAACAGCTTCAATTCATCCAAACCCGTCATACCCAACAGGGAGCACGAGAGAAAAAAAAATCAACGACAAAGCTTAACCAAGAAAGAACGATACAATCATCATCGAAATGCATAATAAACACAAATATCAAACCCGAAATTCTAACTCACAACAAATGCACCATATCACGAGAAAGCCCCAATTTTATTGCAATTCGTAACCCTAACCCTTGGGTTCAAGAGATTCACGGGAAATACCTTCTCAATTTGATGAATTTCGACGGTCCTCTTTGATTCCAGTCGAACTCCTCGTCAATCTCTTCTCGGCAACTCCCGGCGACTCTTCTCCCCGGTCCGAGCGGGCGCGGTTTTTGGGTCTCGGCGACTCTTCTCCCCGGTCCAAGCGCACGCGGGTATTGGGTCCGCTCATGACGGGGTGTTTGGTGGTGGTCCGGTCGAGCGTTCTCTTCCTCCTCGAGCTCACATCCCGTATCTCACTCCCTCGATCTCTCTTTCTCGGCTCTCTATCTCTCTCTCTCTGCTCTCTTTCTTCTTTCTTCTCTCTTAATGATCTTAATTAATGATCTTAATGATGCTCCTCGATAACCGCGAGCAGTTATTATCCGAATATTTTGTTTTAAATGTTTTTATTTCAGCATGTTAATGGGCGGAAACAGTTGAGGTTATTTCGGTATTTTGATGTTGTGTAAATAAACCTGTCTGGCTATTAACCCGAAATTAACCAAATGATGGCCAAATCCAAAACCATCTAAACTGGGAGGCTATTTAGCTATATAACCCAAAAAAAATGTGTCACATTCTTGATTAAATTCAATAATAAATAATCTAAAAGTGATTTAATGAAATTGATTCATGAAACATGAAATTAAATATCTCATGACATGAGATCGTATCAAAAATTAAATGTTGACTTTTTTATCTTGAGTCAACTTTCTTAAAATAGAAAGTTTGACTCGAAACAAGACATTCCTAAACTAGAAACAATTTCCGAGAGTGTCTAAAATGATTTTTTAGTATGATGTTCCTTAAAATTTCTCATTGATGTTGGAATATTTCGAATACAACATATGAATAAAGCTAAAAACATAATAAGGAAAATTCGAAATGTCACACGATGAGTAAATATAATTCTAGTATAAATGAGAGTTCAGTCTTGGCTTACGTGGTGGAGTTTTTGACCAAGATTAAAGGAATCGATGGAAAAAGATAAATGACTTTTTCGTCTTTTTTATCGGATTTGTTAAGCTTCTATTACTAGGTTCATAGTCCTCGATTCGGCTTCGATAAAGACGAATAAGAACTCTTTGGTAATAGTGAATATTATTACAATTTCACAGCTGTAAATATTCGGAAATTTGTCTATTTGTCGAATTAAATATTTATTGTTGGATCAAGTAAATAATTAATTGAATTTTAAGTTGGCCTTATGACTGTAAAATTCGAAATTCCTAGGCCCAATACTAGTCTAAGTGGGCACCTACTATGGGTACTAAATACCCAATATTCTCTCTTTAATTAGTTGCTAGATTTGTGGTAACTAATGAAATAAGAAAGAATAATAATGATTGAGATATTATCTCTCTATTAAATAAGAAAATAAGATATTTTCATTTATTCTCTCTCATAATTAATTTTCCTAATATTTAAGAGAATAATAATGGTAGAGATATTCTCTTCATTAAATAAGGAAATAAGATATTGTCCTCATTATTCTCAAATATCTAGATTCCATAAATGTAGGAGAAAAATAAGGAAAACAAAATATCCTAGATTATGATCCGATGAATGAGAGAAAAAGTAGGATTTGTAGTCAAGATCCAATGGCTCATGCTTAACTACGAAATATGAAAGAATAAATGAGAATAAAATATATCTAGGAGATTCCTAGAATATCTCATTTCTACCACTATAAATAGGGATCTAAGAGAAAGCTAAAAAAACATACAATTTGCATAAGCAAAATTTCGCCCATCACACCTTGAGAATGACGAAATTCTCTCTATAAACATGTTACGATCTAAAATCATAAATCCGAGTCGTAGTGAGATTCAGAGTGTGGTCCACACCTTATTCTTGTTCGTCCAGAGATTACGTTTCGGAACACTAAGATGTCATCGAGGCAAAAAAAAAGGAGATCCTGTGAGTTTCAAGAACATTCTGAAGGTCTGATCGTAGAAGACGACGCTAGGAGGTTGAGACGAGACGTGAAGAAGACGAGAAGCTCGAGGAGATCCCGATTCCAAAAGCTTAAGGAGAAACCTGTAAGTTTCCTATAACTCATCTCTTTGAATTGGTTGCTTGACATATATGCTCTCATGATCAAATTAACTAAACAAAACTAGATCTTGTTATATAACCTTAATTAATTAGCTAAGTAGCGTAATTAATTTTTTTCCGCATGGTTATATGGGTGCATAATCACCAACACTTCTTCTTTCCACTTTCCATTGTAATAAACCGTTATCGTAGTCTCTGTCATTATCTACAATATAATAATTAAAAATTAGAAGAATAATGATAAATTTAATATGTAAATTAAGTATATAGATCATATTTACTACTCTCTATTGTATAGGTCTAGTGCGTTCTACTGCTTTACTCTAGCGCTCTACTGCATACATCAACTCTACAGTACTGCAAGTTAACCAGTACCAGTAGAGTTTGACGTTCATCTACAACATTCAAAAATAAATTCAAACCAGGGTTTCATTGAGTTAAATACATATCTTTCTCGTTAAAACCTAACAAAGTTCTCAATCTGAAAAAACAAAATAAGTATCAAATCCTAAAACATAAAAATTTCATTAATGAATTGCTTACATGAAACACAAAGTCTTAGTTTGTTTGGGATTTGAGTTTCTCCGTCATCAATGTCGTCCATAACAAGTCCGACCGTCGCCGGAATGTCGCCATCGTCGCTGAAATATCACCGGAATGGTGAATGGCTGAGGGGTTGGAATGGGCACGTGGTTTTTCAGAGCGTAGTGTAGTTTTTTTTCTTTCTATAAATAAAATGAAATAAAAGAATGGTATATTTGAAAATGAGTTATTATTTGTTTCTAAAGAAGCATTCACTTAAAATTAAAACTTTTAAAAATAGGCGCGAAACACTTTCAAATTTTTAAGAGTAGAAAGCTAAATTACCCTTGTAAAGCATGAAACAACTTACATGTAACTTTAAACACCATGAACCTACAACTCTTTGCACAATCTAAACATCACGACGAAAATCCGATGTAAATATAAGAAATAGGTTACAGAAAAATATTCATTCAGACAACCAACGACAATAAATATCAATTACAACTGATTACTTAATCACGAACATAACAAAAAAAAAGTCAAAACTTAAACTTAAAAGTACATACATTAGTGAAATTAAATTTAAATTGTTATACAACTTCTTAGCAATGGCTCTGTGTTTTTGCGCATGTACTTAATTTTGTATCACAAGACTTGAAATTCGTTAGACGAAGATTTTGACACATCAATCTTTTTCAGCCGCTTCATCGTACGTTTCAGGCGTATGGGCATTCATATGGCCGTAAAATTATTCTACAGCATTAAAGAGGGCATATCAGCATCGGCGATGGTCTTGGGTCTTCCTTATAAGATGATTTTATATTCGTTCATCATTTCAAGGAAAAGGAGATCAACTAACCAAGATTTTTATGTCAAAGAGAGAGAGATCAACTAACCAAGATTTTTATGTGAGAGAGAGAGAGAGACTCGGAGGCGCTGGTGCTTGAAGTTTTGGTTCTTGTATCAAGATCACTGCTCAAAACAAGAGAATGAAACAACACAAACACAAAGTGTTTGTAATTCTCGCATGGAAAAGAAAGAATGTAGTTACAAATTTTCTGAAGTTCAAGGGTGACGGTTAAAGACTCAAAGGTGCGCCAAAGAGGAGTCATTGTTGCTCAGTAACAACGTAAAGTTTCGATGGCTCGTCTTGAGGTAAGGACAAAGCTCAGTGACGGAGTTCGTCATATGTTTATTATTTTATAATTGATTAAATTTGTCGCGGGTCAACGTGTCTTAGGCCTTTGAAGCCAAGAACAATGGTAAATTAAGTAATTAATCAAAGAACAAAAAACTGAGAAAGGGACAGAGAAATGTTTTTGAGTCAGGCAAGTTTCGAGGTGTCATAAGGAGAATCAGCCGTGGTGGCGTGACTCGGACGCTCAAGGGAATCAATGTGAGAGAGAGAAGATATCATTTTTAAAAATATTTTTAACTACACTTATCTAACTTAACGTTTCTAACTTTTAAATATTTATAATTTTTTTGTCTTGTAGCTCGGCGTTCTTCAGATGTTGAGACCAAGGACCGGAGAGCGCAAGTTCTTCGAGCGACTAGAGACGCAACTCAGTCAATCGCTCTATCCGACTGAAGGCAAAAATGTGGTCGAGCCACGTAATATCGAGGAAGATATTGACTTAGTACAATCCACCGCAAAAGAAGTCGGCATACTCAGACAAGCCGAAGAGGACGAAGACGAGAACTTGTGGAGTGAGGAAGACGATGACGAAGAACAAGTTTCAGATACTCTGCGAAAACCTTGTCAGGTAAATTCTATTTTATTAATAAAATATGAGTTTAGTTACTAGTAGTTTTATATGAATTAGTTAGAGAAATTTCATTTTCTAGACTCGAAAGTAATTGAAATATCTCAATTAGACCCACTAGTTATGAAATATCCAAAATTGGACTTTTCTACCACTTTCGGACAAAAATACCCCTAATTGAAGCATACACCCTCTCCCTCACACTTCATATCTTTCACTCTCACTCAGTCACTTTCTCTCTCTTGCTCTCCCCAAATCCGACCTCCACCCCACATCTTCAAGCTCTCAAGCTCTCAAAGTAACATAACCCAAACTGACAAAAAAAAGGTCAGTTTTATTTTATGTTTTTTTCACGGTTTGATTAGTGTAGGATTGATAGAATACAAGATTTTAGTTCTTAAAAGTTATTTTAGGTTGATTTGAAAATAAAAATAGGTTTAAGGTTGCTTTAAAATTCTAGAAATTTTTTTATGAATACCATCGGATTTGGTCGGATCCGACCGAATCCGATGATATTCATCAAAAAAAATTCCAACAAAATCCGACCCATTCCGATGGTTATGAGGTGTCCGACCAATTCCGATGGTTTCCGACACTCCGACCGAATCCAACAATGTCCGACCTCTTTTGTTAAAATCCGACCAAATCCGACTTGTTCTTGAAGAATGGATATTTTTTTAATTTAAGATAATTTGGTGTGTTTATATGATAAATAAACTACTAAATAGATTTTTTTTAATTATGCACAAAATATATGTTGGAATCGATCTAGGGTTTGAGAAAATAATTAACGCTTCGGTAAGCGGCGGAATTTTAAAAAAATTTCTTTTACAAGTAAAACAGTTTTTACTAACCTAGACAAGTGCGAGTACATGTAATTAAAAACCAATATGAGCTAGAAGTTTACTAACCTTTCTTGAAGCTTGAACTTTGAAGAAGCTTGTGGAAAGTTTTCAACGCTCGTCTCCCCTCGCAGCACATCTCTCTTTCTTTCCTCGGCACCTCGAGCAACCACGAAAGTTTCTATCACTAAATCACTCGAAAAGAAGGAATCAGTGAGTGGGCACTTTTAAACACTACGACTTAAGAACGAGTCTTGAAGTCGCAGAGCTAAACTCTAGGTCAAATGAGGACCTAGGTGCCAAAACAATAAAAACGAAATTGAATAGAGAGAGAGAGGAGAGGGGCGGCCAAGTCTAGAGAGAGAAGCTCTCAATCTCTAAAACTTTGGATGAATGAAAAGTGTGGAATGAGGCTCCTATTTATAGGAGAGGTCTCACCTTCAATAAGGTAGTTTCCTCTTCTATAGAATATCACATATTCATGAGCCAATTTCCCTTTTCCTTCAAAGAGGTGCACGTCCAAGACAAAACAAGTAAGTCCTTGGATTTGTTTCCTCTTTTGTTTGCTTCTCTCTTGACCATATTTGGGCGCCCACCATGTTTCCTCTTTTTCTTTTGGCAAGTATCTTGATACATTTATGCACAAAATATTCTCTCTTCCTATGGGTATTATGGGCGCCTATCACCTTCTAGAAGGGGCTTCTAGAAGCTTTTCCATTTTGTTCATGACAACATGAAAAATGCCCATTAAGAATTTTCAGTAAAATTCTTATGAAATGAAATTAATCCACAAGGCCCAATTAATCTTATTATGGCCGAGTGTTACTTGTCATCAAATGACCATGTCAAAAAAAATTTATTGACATTCATTTCATCATATGTCTCAAAAGACAAAAATACCCTTTTTGACAATTTTCGTTCTTGTTTTGACTTAGCTTCCAGTTTAACTATTCCTATCGATGTGATTCGTGACAGTGACCTCATGGACCCAAATGAACAAAGCTTGAGCTAAACACTTGGACTCAAAAGTTCACAAACCTTTTCCAAGTTTAGCTTAATGCCAACTGACTCCACTAAAGAGCTGACACTGAAAATCTCTCGGTTCAAATGAATTTATTTTCTACTCAAGAATTCACCTAATTATAATGAGCGGATCCACTGAATATTATCTATGCTACCCTTCATGAATGTCATCAGCTAGTCGGGATTTACTAAATTACCATTTTACCCTTCTAGCTGTTATTTCCTCAACTCCTTTGTCGCTTGTGAATAAGTTAGAAACAATGTATATGACGAGGAGCTAACAAGTCACATTGTTTCATCCAAAAGAGTCAGGACTCAATTTGGACACTGGCCAGTTCATTTATTCACACTCCAAGGAACAAAGCATGAGGTGACATACATTGCATTTCAGCAATCTTGTACATGAATTCCATATCTATGAGAACTTCACAAAGTTACTCATGACAGACTCACAATTTAGTACTTCACCAATAGGCCTTGTTCGGAATCACATAGTGAGTCCGAACTTTGACTTTCTCAAATGAGAATACTAAGGTGTGAAATGGCATGTCTCATTTCAGGATTAAGGTAAGCATGATGCAATTCATACATAGTGACTTCGAGACATAAGAGGTTAAATGGTTTGTTCTTATCTTGTCTCTAGAAGTGCACTGGTCAATTCAGTACCTTCGGAAGATACCTAGAAGAACTATAGAGTCTCCAACTCTCAATGCCTCATAACCAGACATCATAGATTCTTCTAACAATCATACTGAGGTCAATAGTCCTTTGACCCTAAGATTGCGAATATATCGTTTTAAGCAAACTACGAAGAGTTTGTTCATGCAAATCTACATTTGTCTCTTCGTAAGTTGTTAAGTTTGTTTATGGACTAAAAGACTAAGGTTTTATCATAAAGCTTCAGACAAGGAAGATTGAATGAACGTTTCAACTTTATATTAATGAATAAGCAATTACAAGCAAGAGTCTTCGTAAGACTATATGACATCAAATGTACATAAATAGACACTACTACTCTTCTTGTGGGCACCATTGACAACAATATACTCGTATATAGTTGTTTTTAATTATTTATTAGTTGTTTTTTTTTACTTATAAACAATATACTAATAAATATTTTGTTTTTAAACTATGCAGAATATACTAATAAATTGATGTTTTTTTATGTTAAATTTACTTATAAATTGTTGATATTTTGTTTTATGTTATATATTACGTTAAATTACAAAAAGTATGAGACTAATCTTGTTTTAATTCGTGTTCTAGGACAAATTGACGTTTCTATGCGAGCACCACTTTGCGGGTCGAATCACATACAGTGGTTCGGGATACTTGAAGATGGTGAAAGAAAAATTCACCGTTCTTGGTCTACTTCAAAGGTTCGCAGAGACTCCGTTCGCCAAATTCTTCGCGGGGACTATGCAAAAATTTTCTACGGTACTTCTACATTCTCTTCTTCTCCGAAAGATCGACCCAACGAAAAGGGGGGAGATTCATTTCGGATTGGAAAATAAGAGTGTGAGTTTCGGAAGGCTCGAATACACGTTGATAACCGGATTTAGCATGGAAGATGGTCCACCGGCGGCAGCGGCGCAGCAAAACGAGCCAAGGATAGATAGGCTCGAGACAAATTACTTGAACGGCGTGTCAAACGCCAAGTTCGACGTCTTGGTAAACGCATTCAAGACATGTCAAGATCCAAAAACGCGTACAAGCTTGGTTTATGTGTGTTTGTCTTGGGGTATCTCGTCGGACTAGAACACAATAGAACCATCAATGACAAGTATCTATACATGGTTGAAGAGTTGCCGTTCTTCTATTCTCTGCCATGGGGGAACATCACGTGGGCCGAGACTCTGTCGTCCCTCCCGGTAAATTCTATTATCTATGACCTTCTGTTCGAACCACACGCGGCAAGAATGTCTACCCTCGTACGACGTAATCTGCCACGTATCAAACCACTGCACAACACCCCTCAGCTTCCAAGTGCACATCTCATTTTTGCATATGACATACCATTTCCGTTTCGAAGATGATTTCACTCTAAACTCAAAATTATTTTTTAGAGCAAAAACGTGAATCTCTTGCTTCATCTGTTTCTTGGACTCAAACTCCTTCCCAAGGCATATATCTTCTGTGCTACCTATTGCATTCAACGGTTATAATACATATAACATAACATTTTTCATTTAAGAATATAAGTACATCTCATTTTTATTACATGTGGAAGAATTTGGCAACAGACTTGGATCTTCATTACGTTCTTCTTTGACAAAATCATCGGCTGTGAAATCGGGGGCTTTCCATGAGTAAGGCACGCAATCTGTTGGTGATACAACTTTACGAGGGTCACGTGACGGTTCACCATGTCCCGATGGTACTGTAAAATGTTTTACAAAATCTTCATATTCTTCAAGATTCACAAACTCTTCAAATTATGTTTCTTTGTCACTGGTGTGTCCATCATCTCCGGCAAACTTGTCTTCATCACCCCCGTCACTTTTGTGTTCATCATCTCGATCGTTGTTGTGGTAATCATCTCTGTCACGCTAGTATACTTCCACATCTCGGTCATTTGTTCGATTGTTGAACACATGAACATCATCTTGGTCATTGATAATCAGATTATGTCGTCTCTTGTTGAGTTCAACGCGATGCAATTCTTCATTGATCACATTTTTCCCTTTATCTACTCTTTTTGCAGTTAACGTTATGATTTCTTTCGATACCAAAGTTAACAAAGTGCATAACTTCTACGACTTTTGAACTTCGTATAATATTTGACGTCAATATCATCCTTCAACAAAGCAGGCTCAATCGGCATATTACCCGCTTCATATGGAACTTCAAACTTTAAGTTAAACGTTGATCTGTCTATATCGACTCTCTTGTACACCTTGTCAACTAACTCCATGTACGTCATCTCTTTCGAACTTCAAGCGGAAATGTTCTCGCATTTTTTAACACGTATAAGTGTCCATTTCTCTCCCACGCGCTGTTAACCATCAAAAAAACTGCAAGAATTTCACAAAAATACATTAAATTACATTAAACTTAGAACCAATTGGAGACCATCAGATTTTTACAAAACTCATCGGATTTGGTCGGCTTTTATCGGAGTGGTCGGATTCGTTCAAAAAGGGTTGGAACCCGTCAGAAAAAATAAAGTTTGTCGGATTCTGTCGGATTTTGTCAGAGTCTGTCGGATTTTCTACTTGAATTTATCGAAAATTGTACATGAATTTCATCCGAAACTATCGGATTTCATCGGAAATAACGTCAAATTCCGGAAAGTTTGACTGAAATCTACCTACTTTTTTATTCTACACAAACTATATCACTAAAGCTATAAAAGATGAATGAAGAAGCACACTTACCCATTTTGACGGAATCCAACCAATTGGATACTCGAAATGATGAGAAAATGAGAGAGAATGAGAGATTTGAAAATAAGTAGTGAATGAACTTGGGGTTATATGGTCTTGCAAAGGTATTTTCATCCAAAATTGGTACAAAAGTCCAATTTTGGATATTTTTAAACTAGTGGGTCTAATTGAGATATTTTCATAACTACTAGGTCTAGAAACTGAAACTTCTCTTATATAATTATGTATGGATTTGTTCTGGTCCAAATCTCCATTTTAGCTACTTTCGTCTAAATCCTGAAAATTATATTAGATTTTAAAACATTCTCACTATTTAAACATTTTTAGAAACAATAATTTGAAAAATTGTATGAAATAAAAATTTGAAACTAATTGATTATTAATAATCAAAGTTTCAAGTTTTCAACAAAAAAAAAAAAAAAAAAAAATTAAGGTACAAACCATTTTAGGCACTTATGTAGACGATCTGTATAAGCAATATATCACTATCAAATTTCAAATATAAGCATGAAAATTATTAAACGTGATACTTGCCCATTTAAGCTACTTTGCAATATTTTTCTTTTCAATTTTTTATTCAGCTACAAAACCCCTAATATACAGGCAAAACTTTCCATTGTAATAAACCGTTATCGTAGTCTCTGTCATTATCTACAATATAATAATTAAAAATTAGAATACTAATGATAAATTTAATATGTAAATTTAGTATATAAATCGTATTTACTACTCTCTATTGTATAGGTCTACTGCGTTCTACTGCTCTACTCTAGCGCTCTACTGCATACATCAACTCTACAGTACTGCAAGTTACCCAGTACCAGTAGAGTTTGACGTTCATCTTCAACATTCGAAAATAAATTTAAACCAGGTTTCATTGAGTTAAATACATATTTTTCTCGTTAAAATCTAACAAAGTTCTCAATCTAAAACAACTAAATAAGTATCAAATCCTAAAACATAAAAATTTCATTAATGAATTGCTTACATAAAACACAAAGTCTTAGTTTGTTTGGGATTTGAGTTTCTCCGTCGTCAATGTCGTCCATAACCAGTCCGACCGTCGCCGGAATGTCACCATCGTAGTCCAAATATCGCCGGAATGGTGAATGGCTGAGGGGTTGGAATGGGCACGTGGTTTTTCAGAGCGTAGTGTAGTTTTTTTTCTTTCTATAAATAAAATGAAATAAAAAAATGGTATATTTGAAAATGAGTTATTATTTATTTCTGAAGAAGTATTCACATAAAATTAAAACTTTTAAAGATAAGCGCGAAACACTTTTAAATTTTTAAGAGTAGAAAGCTAAATTACCCTTGTAAAGCATGAAACAACTTACATGTAACTTTAAACACCATGAACCTACAACTCTATGCACAATCTAAATATTACGACGAAAATCCGATGTAAATATAAGAAATAGGTTACAGAAAAATATTCATTCAGACAACCAACGACAATAAATATCAATTACAACTGATTACTTAATCACGAACATAACAAAAAAAAAGTCAAAACTTATACTTAAAAGTACATATATCAGTGAAATTAAATTGAAATTGTTATATAACTTCTTAGCAAGTGCTCTGAGTTTTTGAGCATGTACTTAATTTTGTACCACGAGACTTGAAATTCGTTAGAAGAAGATTTTGACACATTAATCTTTTTCAGCCGCTTCATCGTACATTTCAGGCGTATGGGCATTCATATGACCGTAAAATTATTCTCCAGATTAAAGAGGGCAAATCAACATCGGCAACGGTCCTGGGTCTTCCTTATAAGATGATTTTTTATTCGTTCATCATTTCAGGGAAAAGGAGATCAACTAACCAAGATTTTTGTGTCAGAGAGAGAGAGAGAGACTCGGAGCCGCTGGTTCTTGAAGTTTTGGTTCTTGTATCAAGATCGCTGCTCAAAACAAGAGAATGAAACAACACAAACACACAGTGTTTGTAATTCTCGCAAGGAAAAGAAAGAATAAACAGAGGCAGTTATGAAGTAGTTACAAATTTTCTGAAGTTCAAAGGTGACGGTCAAAGACTCAGAGGTGCGCCGAAGAGGAGTCATTGTTGCTCAGCAACAACGTAACGTTTCGATGGCTCGTCTTGAGGTAAGGACAAAGCTCACTGACGGAGTTCGTCATATGTTTATTATTTTATAATTGATTAAGTTTGTCACGGGTCAACGTGTCTTAGGCCTTTGAACCCAAGCACAATGGCAAATAAAGTAATTAATCAAAGAACAAAAAACTGAGAAAGAGAAAGAGAAATGTTTTTGAGTCAGGCAAGTTTCGAGGTGTCATAAGGAGAATCAGCCGTGGTGGCGTGACTCGGACGCTCAAGGGAATCAATGTGAGAGAGAGAGAGAAGATATCATTTTTAAAAATATTTTTAACTACACTTATCTAACTTAACGTCTCTAACTTTTAAATATTTATAATTTTTTTTGTCTTGTAGTTCAGCGTTCTTCAGATGTTGAGACCAAGGACCAGAGAGCGCAAGTTCTCCGAGTGACTAGAGACGCAACTCAGTCAATCGCTCTATCCGACTGAAGGCGAAAACGTGATTGAGCCACATAATATCGAGGAAGAGATTTACTTAGTACAGTCAAACGCGAAAGAAGCCGGCGTACTCAAACAAGCCGAAGAGGACGAAGACGAGAACTTGTTGAGTGAGGAAGACGACGATGAAGAACATGTTTTAGATACTCCGCGAAAACCTCGTCAGGTAAATTCTATTTTATTAATAAAATATGAGTTTAGTTACTAGTAGTTTTATATGAATTTGTTAGAGAAATTTCATTTTCTAGACCCGAAACTAATGGAAATATCTCAATTAGACCCACTAGTTAAGAAATATCCAAAATCCGACCTCCACCACACATCTTCAAGCTCTCAAAGTAACATAACCCAAAATGACAAAAAAAAAAAAGATTAGTTTTTTTCATGGTTTGATTAGTGTAGGATTGATAGGATACAAGATTTTAGTGCTTATTAGTTATTTTAGGATGATATGAATGAGATTTGGAGGTAAAAATAGGTTTTAGGTTGTGTTAAAATTCTGGAATTTTTTATGAATACCATCGGATATCATCGGATTCAACTGAATCCGATGATATTCATCAAAAAATTCCGAAAAAATCGGACTCATTCCAACCCATTCCGATGGTTATGAGTTGTCCGACCAATTTTGATGGTCTCCGACACTCCGACCAAATCCGACAATGTCTGACCTCTATTGTTAAAATCCAACCAAATCCGAATTGTTATTGCAGAATGGATTTTTTTTTAAATTAAGATAATTTGGTGTGTGTTTATGATAATAAACTAATAAATAGTTTTTTTTTTAATTATGCACAAAATAAACTCATATATAGTTGTTTTTTTTTATTATTTATTAGTTGTTTTTTTTTTTACTTATGAACAAAATACTAATAAATATTTTTTTTAATTATGAAGAATATACTAATAAATTGATGTTTTTTATGTTAAATTTACTTATAAATGGTTGATATTTTGTTTTATGTTATACATTACGTTATATTACAAAATGTATGAGATTAATCTTGTTTTAATTCGTGTTTTATGACAAATTGATGTTTCTATGCGAGCACCACTTTGCAGGTCGAATCACATACGGTGGTTAGGGATACTTGAAGATGGTGAAAGAAAAAATTCACCGTTCTTGGTCTACTTCAAAGGGTCGCGGAGACTCTGTTCGCCCAATTCTTCGAGGGGACTCTGCTAAATTTTTCTATGGTACTCCTTGTTGTCAATGGTGCCCACAAGAAGAGTTGTAGTGTGTATTTATGTACATTTGATGTCATATAGTCTTACGAAGAATCTTGCTTGTAACTGCTTATTTATTAATAAAAAAGTTGAAACGTTCATTCAATCTTCCTTGTCTGAAGTTTTATGATAAAACCTTAGTCTTTAGTCCATAAACAAACTAAACAACTTACGAAGAGACAAATGTAGATTTGCATGAACAAACTCTTCGTAGTTTGCTTAAAACGATATATTCGTAATCTAAGGGTCAAAGGACTATTGACCCCAGTATGATTGTTAGAAGAATCTATGATGTCTGGTTATGAGGCATTGAGAGTTGGAGACTCTATAGTTCTTCTAGGTATCTTCTGAAGGTACTGAATTGACCAGTGCACTTCTAGAGACAAGATAAGAGCAAACCATTTAACCTCTTATGTCTCGAAGTCACTACGTATGAATTGCATCGTGCTTACCTTAAGTGAGAAAGTCAGAGTTTAGACTCACTATGTGATTCCGAACAAGGCCTATTGGTGAAGTACTAAGTTGTGAGAATGTCATGAGTAACTTTGTGAAGTTCTCATAGATATGGAATTCATGTACAAGCTGAAATGCAATGTATATCACATCATGCTTTGTTCCTTGGAGTGTGAATAAATGAACTGGCCAGTGTCCAAATTGAGTCCTGACTCTTTTTGGATGAAACAATGTGACTTGTTAGCTCCTCGTCAATACATTGTTTCTAACTTATTCACAAGCGACAAAGGAGTTGAGGAAATAACTGCTAGAAGGGTAAAATGGTAATTTTGTAAATCCCGACTAGCTGATGATATTCATGAAGGGTAAACACTGATAATATTCTGTGGATCCACTCATTACAATTAGGTTGAATTCTTGAGTAGAAAATAAATTCATTTGAACAGAGAGATTTTCAATGTCAACTATTTAGTGGAGTCAGTTGACATTAAGCTAAACTTGGAAAAGGTTTGTGAACTTTTGAGTCCAAGTATTTAGCTCAAGCTTTGTTCATTTGGATCCATGAGGTCACTGTCACGAATCACATCGAGTAGGAATAGTTAAACTGGAAGCTAAATAAAAACAAGAACGAAAATTGTCAAAAGGGTATTTTTTGTCTTTTGAGACATAGGATGAAATGAATGTCAATAAATTTTTTGACACGGTCATTTAATGACATGTTTCACTCGGCCAATATTAGTCTTATTGGGCCTTGTGGATTAATTTCATTTCATAAGAATTTTATTGAAAATTCTTAATGGGTCTTTCTCATGTTGTCATGAACAAATGGAGAAGCTTCTAGAAGCTCCTTCTAGATGAGAAATAGGCACCCAACATACCCATAGGAAGAGAGAATATTTTGTGCATAAATGTATGAAGATACTTGCCAAAAGAAAAAGAGGAAACAAATTTCCCGCACATGCATGAAGGGAATCGGCCAAGTAGACAAAAGGCAAGGCAAGGAACGAAAAAGGAAACAAATCCAAGCCTTCTAGAAGGCAGCCTTGGACGAGTGAATTAAAGGGGAAATGGGCAAGTTTTGCTCATGAATATGTGATATTCTATAGAAGAGGAAACTACCTTATTGAAGGTGAGACCTCTCCTATAAATAGGAGCCCCATTCTTCACATTTCATTCCACACAAGTTAGAGATTGAGAGACTCTCTCTCTAGACCTTGTGGCCGAACTCCTCTCTCTCTCTCTCTCTATTCAATTTCATTTTATTGTTTTGGCACCTAGGTCCTCATTTGACCTAGTGTTTAGCTCTGCGACTTCAAGACTCGTTCTTAAGTCGTAGTGTTTAAAAGTGCCCGCACACTAATTCCTTTTATTTCGAGTGATTTAGTGATAGAAACTTTCGTGGTTGCTCGAGTTGCCGAGGAAAGAAAGAGAGACGTGCTGCGAGGGAGACGAACGTTATCAACCTTCCAAAGCCTCATCAACGTTCAAGCTTCTAAAGAGGTTAGTAAATTTATTATGCTCATATTAGTTTTATTTACATGTTCTTGCACTTTGTCTAGGTTAGTAAAAACTGTTTTACTTGAAAAAGAAAATTTTTAAAATTCCGCCGCTTAACGAAGCGTTAAAATTTTTCTTAAACCCTAGATCAATTCTACCAAATGGTATCAGAGCTATGGTCAAAGATATGCATGTACATGTATTTAAAAAATATGAGCTTGAAAATCGTTTTCGAAAGTTTACTAATTTTGTGACAAGTTAGAATTGTTTTCTTAGATTTTTTTAATTTATTGCTATTGCCTTTAAATTAAAAATCATGTTGATTTTCTATGAGTTTGGGATGTTATTAAAACACATTAGAATCAGTTCTAAAAGTTTTTAATTTTTTATATTGAAAAACGTGTTTTAAAGGTTTGAGAAATTTCGAGTAAATTTTGTGACTAGTTTTCTTGTCTTACTAGTTTCTTTTATTTACTTGAATCGTTTTATGCATGTTGTTATTTCTTTTATATCATGTTATTACCTTGCTAATAAAACACAAATAGAAGCTTTAACAACCTCCTAAAACGTTCCGTTACACTCGATTCTTTTTCGCACCTAAAAAGGACCAAGCTTTAATTATTTCTTTATCTTCGAGCTGGAGTAAAACCCGCAGTAAAAGTGGCATACCTCTCTGCTCAGAAATCAAAATTTAATGATTCTTAAATCAAATTAAATCTCTGTCTGTCCTCTATCCAATGCCACCGGTTTCAGGTCAAAAGAAAATTGGAGCCGCCAGTTATGGCGATTTTACTCCGATGCGCGCGGCTGTTTCGAAAGTCCAGTTTTTTAGAATTCCGGGTTTTCAGCCCCACTACCATGAGTTATAGAACTCTAATGAAAAAAATTTCTTGAGCAAAAATGTTTTTCATAAGATTATAAACATGATGTGAAAGATTAAAATGTTTTGATTTTTGAAAGTTTAATTGAAATTGAATTTTTACAAAACTAGTTTGAATTTTGAAAAACCGTTTTCGCTTTCAAACTTGAAAAATATTTTGTCATCCAAATCAAATAAATTTTCAAAATGTTTTCAAAACTATATCTATATCACATATGTTCAAAATCTATATGCTCTTGAAAATTTGAGTGGGAGGTCTCCTTGTAGACAAGCCAAAAAATAAAAAGATGTGTAATCTCAAACTTTCAAGTGTTCGAGTGAGTTGAAGTTCACACTTCCCTCATGCACATTCCCGAAATAGAAAATAGGAAAAGATCGAGTATGTACCTTGTGCCTTTATGCACTAACACTGCTCTGAACATGATGATCTAGGATTCTCTTCTAGTTGTCCGCTTTGTCGCTCTCTAACTAGGAAATCCGTTTCCGAACTTACAAGAGTCGATGAACCAACTCCAAAAAGTAAGTGGGATGGTTATATTTGTTGTTTGTAACCCACGATCCCCAACACTAATTAAAGAAGCAATTAACGTGGGACTAAGAGCCGCTCTTGCGACCCTCTCTGAAATGGGAGTACTCCAAGGCGTTTTTGCTTCGATCATTGCTCAATGAGCTACGTCCGAGAGTGAGACGATGATGACAAGGCCTCCCCTTGGGGGATTGTTTTTCAAAGTTGACCTTTTGGACTAAGTGGTTGGTTGCACACTTAGGCTCAATCCCTAGTAATCCTCCCTTGAGGCTCTGCGAAAGGATGTGAGTGATCAAACCAATTTAAAAGGTGGCTAGTCAAAATTGATGTATTGACATTTTGGCTAAGCATTAATGATGTGTCATTTACTTATAAATGGAGATTTTTTGCGGCCTTCTCTTGAGGGAGTAAATTATCGTTTGGTTTATAACACCTTTGGATTTTATCAAGTCTTAAACAAACTTAAATCCTAAACCAAAGACTAATCATAAACTTGTTTCAACTTAATTAAGCAACATGTCTCTCGACCTTCTCTCGATCATCCTTTCCTCGAACAAACTCGAAACAAAAACTACGTAGATTCGAAACATAACCTCGACATAATACCTACCTTTATCAAGCACAAATGGGTACTCACCACCCCGTGTCCTCCTCTGGCGAATGATGATTCAACTCAAGAGGACAAAGACGCCTTAGCGGCCTGGCTTCGATCCGATGAGATTGTGAGGTGCTATATCTTAGCATCTATGAACAATGTGTTGCAACAACAACATCGTGACATCGAGACTGCCGCTGACATGCTCTACAATCTCCTTGAGATGTTTGGAGGGCAAAGGCGTCAAGCAAGGCAACAAGCAGTCCGACAGTTTATGAACTGTCATATGAAGGCTAGGACTCCTGTTGGAGACTTTATGATACTGATCATTAATTTTCTGAATAAAATAGAAATCCTAGGATCTGAGATTGATGGGAAGAATGTCATAGATATGATCTTAGAAACTCTCCCCGCATCTCTTGATACCTCCAAGATGAACTACTCTATAAACAAGCTAGAGTACACTGTTACCAAGCTTATGAAGGAACTTCACACTGCTGTAGGTCTCACTAAGAGAAAGAGGAATCAAGGTAAGGCGCATGCTACTGAGCACAAAGCCTCCGCCTCTGGAACTAAGAAGAGACCTCACAAGGCCGATAAAAGGAACTGTCCTTCCTATCTCAAAGCAAAGGAACATAGTATTATACTAGTTACCGAAGCATGCTTAGTAGCTGATAATGTATCAACGTGGATTCTTGACTCCACTGCTACTAACCATATTTGTTGTTCCTTGAATGGTTTCAAGAAAACCAAAAGCTTAGAGGAAGGCGAGTTATGTTTCAAATGGGGTGATGGGAGCCTGGTGTCTGCGAAGGCTGTGGGATCTGTGACGCTGTTTTTTGAAGACCGTACTTTAAACTTTAATAATGTTTATTTTGTTCCTACCTTTGGGAAGAACTTAATATCCGTTGCTCGTCTTCTTGAGCAAGATTATTGTTTAAAGTTCATTAAGAATGGAATTTGTATTTCGTTTCCTGATAAATCTTTTGTCACTGATGCATGTATGAAGAATGCTCTTTTCTGCATCTATCCCACTCAACGTTCTCTTTTAGACACCGAAATAGATAATGATCTAATTAGGGAGCCAAAGAGGATCAAACTTTTTGAATCCTCCAATCTAACAAAATCAACATACCTATGGCACTTAAGACTTGGTCAATCAGTCTAGATAGGATTAAGAGACTTGTGAGGGATGGTCCACTCCAAGCCTCTGCAATAGGTTCACTACCTACTTGTGAATCCTGCATAGAAGGAAAAATGACTAAGCGACCTTTCTCCGATAAGGGTCGAAGATCCACTGAGTTGCTGGAACTAGTACATTCTGATGTATGTGGTCCGCTCAGCCAACAGGCACGTGGAGGATACGAATACTTTGTTACCTTCACCGATGATTACTCGCGATATGGTTTTGTCTATTTCCTCAAACACAAATCCGAGACCTTTAACGTATTTAAGGTCTTTAGGGCTATAGTGGAAAAGCCAAACTGGAAAAGTGTTCAAAACACTTCGATCTTATCGAGGTGGTGAGTATATGTCTGGAGAGTTCGATGACTTTCTTAAAGAAGAAGGTATCTCTTCTCAGCTTACCGCATCTGGCACACCTCAACAAAACGGAGTGTCAGAGAGAAGGAATCGAACTCTTATGGAAATGGTTAGATCAATGATGAGTTACTCATCACTCCCTCTTTCCTTTTGGGGATATGCCCTCGAAACAGCCGCTTATATTCTGAACCAAGTTCCGTCCAAAACGGTTCCTGGTACTCCTTTTGAACGACGGACTAGCCGTAAAGTAAATCTGGGTCACATCCGAATTTGGGGTTGCCCTGCACACGTGCTAAGGCAAAAGACTAGCAAGTTGGCTAGTAGGTCAGAATTGTGCTTGTTTGTGGGATATCCTAAGGAAACCAAGGGTTTCATCTTCTATAGTCCCGAGGACGATAAGACTTTCGTTAGCACGAATGCTCGTTTCCTTGAGGAGGACTTTATGAAAGATGCAAAACCTGGAAGCAAAATTGTGCTTGAAGAAAAGTTGGGTGAGGAAGCTTCTACCTCATCTGTGAGAACTGTTCTTACCCCAACTGAAACACAACCTAACTCATCAGAATCTCGTCAAGTAGTACTTCGACGTAGTGGGAGGGCTACTCAAAAGCCTGACAGGTACATGTCTTATGGAGACTCTCTCGTAGCCGTCTCCGACATGGATGATCCTGTTTCCTATAGCCAAGCGATGGCTTGTTCTGAATCAAACCTTTGGCTTGACGCCGTAAAAGTTGAAATGCACTCGATGTATGTCAACAAAGTCAGGAAACTTGTGGACCTTCCTGAAGGGAATAAACCCATAGGGTGTAAGTGGATATACAAGAAGAAAAGGGATCCTGATGGGAACGTCGAGACGTTCAAAGCACGACTTGTGGCAAAGGGTTATACCCAACAAGAAGGGATTGACTATGAAGAAACCTTCTCGCCAGTCGCGATGCTTAAATCCATCCGCATACTCCTATCCATAGCTGCAGCTCTCGACTATGAGATCTGGCAAATGGATGTCAAGACAGCCTTCCTGAATGGCAATCTTGACGAGCGCATTTACATGGCTCAACCAGACGGTTTCGTGGAAGAAGGTCAAGAGACCAAGGTTTGTGAGTTACTTAAGTCCATTTATGGACTAAAGCAAGCATCTAGTTCATGGAATATCAGATTCGATGAAACAGTTAAAAGCTTCGGCTTTGAACAGTCAATAGATGAGCCTTGTGTTTACAAGTTAATACACGAAGGCAAAGTTGTGTTTCTGGTACTATATGTCGATGATATACTACTCATTGTTAAGGATTCCAGGAAATCCACTTCGGGATCTGTGTTCATCCTTAATGGTGGAGCTGTTGTGTGGAGGAGTATTAAGCAATCTTGCATTGCTGACTCCACAATGGAAGCAGAATATGTGGCTACTTGTGAAGCATCCAAAGAGGCTGTATGGCTTAGAAAATTCCTTAAGTATTTGGAAGTTGTTCCAAACGTCGACGAGCCCATGACCCTTTATTGTGATAATAGTGGGGCTGTCGCTAACTCAAAGGAACCTCGAAGCCATAAGCGCTCTAAGCATATTGAGAGGAAATACCATTTGATTTGAGAGATCGTGCAGCGCGGAGACGTGGAGGTGAAGTAGATCTCTGGCAGATCCATTCACCACGTCCCTAGCGAACAAGGTCTTCGACCAACATCGAGAGGGATTAGGCATGAACGACTACACACATCTTCTTTGAGTCAAGTGGGAGTTTGTTGTCAATGGTGCCCACAAGAAGAGTTGTAGTGTTTATTTATGTACATTTGATGTCATATAGTCTTACGAAGACTCTTGCTTGAAACTGCTTATTTATTAATAAAAAGTTGAAACGTTCATTCAATCCTCCTTGTCTGAAGCTTTATGATAAAACCTTAGTCTTTAGTCCATAAACAAACTAAACTACTTACGAAGAGACAAATGTAGATTTGCATGAACAAACTCTTCGTAGTTTGCTTAAAACGATATATTCGCAATCTAAGGGTCAAAGGACTATTGACCCCAGTATGATTGTTAGAAGAATCTATGATGTCTGGTTATGAGGCATTGAGAGTTGGAGACTCTATAGTTCTTCTAGGTATCTTCCGAAGGTACTGAATTGACCAGTGCACTTCTAGAGACAAGATAAGAGCAAACCATTTAACCTCTTATGTCTCGAAGTCACTACGTATGAATTGCATCGTGCTTACCTTAATCCTAAAATGAGACATGCCATTTCACACCTTACGTATTCTCATGTGAGAAAGTCAGGGTTTGGACTCACTATGTGATTCCGAACAAGGCCTATTGGTGAAGTACTAAGTTGTGAGAATGTCATGAGTAACTTTGTGAAGTTCTCATAGATATGGAATTCATGTACAAGCTGAAATGCAATGTATATCACATCATGCTTTGTTCCTTGGAGTGTGAATAAATGAACTGGCCAGTGTCCAAATTGAGTCCTGACTCTTTTTGGATGAAACAATGTGACTTGTTAGCTCCTCGTCAATACATTGTTTCTAACTTATTCACAAGCGACAAAGGAGTTGAGGAAATAACTGCTAGAAGGGTAAAATGGTAATTTTGTAAATCCCGACTAGCTGATGATATTCATGAAGGGTAAACACTGATAATATTCTGTGGATCCACTCATTACAATTAGGTTGAATTCTTGAGTAGAAAATAAATTCATTTGAACCGAGAGATTTTCAGTGTCAACTCTTTAGTGGAGTCAGTTGACATTAAGCTAAACTTGGAAAAGGTTTGTGAACTTTTGAGTCCAAGTATTTAGCTCAAGCTTTGTTCATTTGGATCCATGAGGTCACTGTCACGAACCACATCGAGTAGGAATAGTTAAACTGGAAGCTAAGTCAAAACAAGAACGAAAATTGTCAAAAGGGTATTTTTGTCTTTTGAGACATGGGATGAAATGAATGTCAATAAATTTTTTGACAAGGTCATTTAATGACATGTTTCACTCGGCCAATATTAGTCTTATTGGGCCTTGTGGATTAATTTCATTTCATAAGAATTTTATTGAAAATTCTTAATGGGCCTTTCTCATGTTGTCATGAACAAATGGAGAAGCTTCTAGAAGCTCCTTCTAGATGAGAAATAGGCGACCAACATACCCATAGGAAGAGAGAATATTTTGTGCATAAATGTATGAAGATACTTGCCAAAAGAAAAAGAGGAAACAAATTTCCCACACATGCATGAAGGGAATCGGCCAAGTAGACAAAAGGCAAGGCAAGGAACGAAAAAGGAAACAAATCCAAGCCTTCTAGAAGGCAGCCTTGGCCGAGTGAATTAAAGGGGAAATGGGCAAATTTTGCTCATGAATATGTGATATTCTATAGAAGAGGAAACTACCTTATTGAAGATGAGACCTCTCCTATAAATAGGAGCCCCATTCTTCACATTTCATTCCACACAAGTTAGAGATTGAGAGACTCTCTCTCTAGACCTTGTGGCCGAACTCCTCTCTCTCTCTATTCAATTTCGTTTTATTGTTTTGGCACCTAGGTCCTCATTTGACCTAGTGTTTAGCTCTGCGACTTCAAGACTCGTTCTTAAGTCGTAGTGTTTAAAAGTGCCCACACACTAATTCCTTTTATTTCGAGTGATTTAGTGATAGAAACTTTCGTGGTTGCTCGAGTTGATGAGAAAAGAAAGAGAGACGTGCTGCGAGGGAGATGAACGTTATCAACCTTCCGAAGGCTCATCAACGTTCAAGCTTCTAAAGAGGTTAGTAAATTTATTATGCTCATATTAGTTTTATTTACATGTGCTTGCACTTTGTCTAGGTTAGTAAAAACTGTTTTACTTGAAAAAGAAAATTTTTAAAATTCCGCCGCTTAACGAAGCGTTAAACTTATACTTAAACCCTAGATCAATTCCAACACTCCTACACTCTCTTCTTCTCCGAAAGATCGACCCAACGAAAAGGGGGGAGATTTATTTCGGATTGGGGAATAAACATGTGAGATTCGGAAGGCTTGAATACGCGTTGATAACTGGATTTAGCATGGAAGATGGTCTGCCGGCGGCGGAGCAGAATGAGCGGTAGGCTCGTGACAGATTACTTGAACGGCGTGTCAAACGCCAAGTTCGACGTCTTGGTAAACGCATTCAAGACATGCCAAGATCCGAAAACGCGTACAAGCTTGGTTTATGTGTGGTTGTCTTGGGGTATCTCGTCGGACTAGAACACAATAGAACCATCAACGACAAGTATCTATACATGGTTGAAGAGTTGCCGTTCTTCTATTCTCTGCCATGGGGGAACATCACGTGGGCCGAGACTCTGTCGTCCCTCCCGGTAAATTCTATTATCTATGACCTTCTGTTCGAACCACACGCGGCAAGAATGTCTACCCTCGTACGACGTAATCTGCCATGTATCAGACCACTGCACAACACCCCTCAGCTTCCAAGTGCACATCTCATTTTTGAATATGACATACCATTTCCTTTTCGAAGATGATTTCACTCTAAACTCAAAATTATTTTTTAGAGCAAAAACGTGAATCTCTTGCTTCATCTGTTTCTTGGACTCAAACTCCTTCCCAACGCATATATCTTCGGTGCTACTTATTGCATTCAACGGTTATAATACATATAACATAACATTTTTCATTTAAGAATATAAGTACATCTCATTTTTATTACATGTGGAAGAATTTGGCAACAGACTTGGATCTTCATTACGTTCTTCTTTGACAAAATCATCGGCTGTGAAATCGGGGGCTTTCCATGAGTAAGGCACGCAATCTGTTGGTGATACAACTTTACAAGGGTGACGTGATGGTTCACCATGTCCCGATGGTTCTATGTGTCCCGATGGTACTGTAAAATGTTTTACAAAATCTTCATATTCTTCAAGGTTCGCGAACTCTTCAAATTATGTTCCTTTGTCACTGTTGTGTCCATCATCTCCGTCAAACTTGTCTTCATCACCCTCGTCACTTTTGTGTTCATCATCTCGATCGTTGTTGTGGTAATCATCTCTGTCACGCTTGTATACTTCATCATCTTGGTCATTTGTTCGATTGTTGAACACATGAACATCATCTCGGTCATTAATAATCAGATTATGTCGTCTCTTGTTGAGTTCAACGCGATGCAATTCTTTATTGATCACATTTTTCCCTTTATCTACTCTTTTTTGGAGTTAACGTTATGATTTATTTCGATACCAAAGTTACACAAAGTGCATAACTTCTACGAATTTTGTACTTCGTATAATACTTGACGTCAATAGCGTCCTTCAACAAAGCAGGCTCAATCGGCATATTACCCGCTTCATATGGAACTTCAAACTTTAAGTCATATTTTGATCTGTCTATATCGACTCTCTTGTACACCTTGTCGACTAACTCCATGCACGTCGTCTCTTTCGAAACTTCAAGCGGAAAGGTTCTCGCATTTTTGAACAAGTATAAGTGTCCATTTCTCTCCCACGTGCCATTAACCATCAATAAAATTGCAAGAAATTTCACAAAAATATATTAAATTACATTGAACTTAGAACCAATTGGAGACCATTGGATTTTTACAAAATTCATCAGATTTGGTCGGATTTTATCGGAGTGGTGGGATTCGGTCAGAAAGGGTCGGAACCGGTCAGAAAAAATAAAGTGGTCGTATTCTTTCGGATTTTGTCAGATTCTGTCGGATTTTCTACTTGAATTTCATCGGGAAATTATACATGAATTTCATCCGAAACTATCGGATTTCATCAGAAATAACGTCAAATTCCGGAAAGTTTGACCTAAATCAACCTACTGTTTTTTATTCTACACAAACTATATCACTAAAGCTATAAAAGATGAATGAAGAAGCACACTTACCCATTTTGACGAAATTCAACCAATTGGATACTCGAAATGATGAGAAAATGAGAGAGAATGAGAGATTTGAAAATAAGTAGTGAATGAACTTGAGGTCACATGGTCTTGCAAGGTATTTTCGTCCAAAATTGATACAAAAGACCAATTTTGGATATTTTTAAACTAATAAGTCTAATTGAGATATTTTCATAACTACTAGGTCTAAAAAATGAAATTTCTCTTATGTAATTATGTATGGATTTGTTCTGGTCCAAATCTCCATTTTAGCTAAACTTTCGTCTTAAATCCTAAAAATTATATTAGATTTTAAAACATTCTCACTTTTTTAAACATTTTTAGAAATAATAATTTGAAAAATTGTATAAAATAAAAATTTGAAACTAATTGATTATTAATAATCAAAGTTTCAAGTTTTCAACCAAAAAAATCAAATTATGATACAAACCACAGACGATCTATATAAGCAATATATCACTTTCAAATTTCAAATTTAAGCACGAAAATTATTAAACGTGATACTTGCCAATTTAAGCTACTTTGCAATATTTTTCTTTTCAATTTTTTATTCAGCTACAAAACCAACTAGAAAGCGTGACAAAAATTATAACTTATATCGAATTAACTTAAATCGATAGTAGATATTGCTCAAAACCCTAAAATCCCGGCAAAACAGAAAGATCGACTATTCCTTTAGTAAGGTCCGCAATTTTCTTTAGCAATGCAAGCCTGTTCTTCCGAATTCTTTCTTCTTCCTGTTACAGGCAATCGCTCTTAGTAAAATGGATAGTTAAAAGCGGGGAAACAAATAAACTAACAGAAGATAATATATATATATATATATATATATATATATATATATATATAAAATATATATATATATATATATATATATATATATATATAGATAGATAGATAAAAACCCTTTAACCAGACGAATATAAAAATAACAAATTTCGTTTGACACTAACGCAGCTTTTGAAAAAAAAAAATTATTTTTATTTGTATTGCGCAATAGTGTTTGTGAGGAACATTAAACCAAAAAAAAAAAATTAAGAGTTAAACACAAATATTAAACCAGTATAGATGATAATATATTGACAGCTACATAGTCTTATATAGTTGAGTCTAAGCTTAATCTCAAAGACACTATAATACTAAATGGTCAGGTAATAGGAAACCAGAACACCATAATATTAAATTAGATTTGTTAACTCTGGTTGTAAATCTTTATTTAGCTTGGTAATTGTAAAAGCTTTTCAAGAGCTTCTGGTGTAGTTGTTGGGTTTCAGAGGCATACCACCATTACAAAGACACGCTCAAAGAAATCCTCAAGCGGTTGAAGGAGCTGGGTCGATGTCTCAACAAACTCATCAACCTCGACGCCTGAGTAAAAAAAACATGCTATGAATAAAAATATATTGTTTAGAAGAGATGTCATACACCAGAGGTACGAAACTTTTTGCACCTGGATGTATTTTCCCCTCGACTGACAAGAAAGCGTCCCATAAAGCTCTCTCTTCTGCCGTCTCAAAAAGAGCCTCGTCAACCTGATCAGATTACTTTCACTAGTTAAGAAGAGAAGGTACACTGTGATACAGTTAATGGCAAGGAAGTAAATTATTAGTGATATTATTGACCCTCCAAAGAAGATTAAGATGGGATTTTTCAAGGGGCACTTGAAGAGATGGGATTTTACGGTCTATTATCACATTAAAATCCAATACGTACCTCAATATCTGAGTCTACATCTTTTCCACGAACAATTCTGGTTGGACGAGAATATGCTTCAATCAACTTGGGGAAAAGTATGCCTTTCGACAGCTTTTCCATCTACAATGAAAGACTATATTAGTTGTGTGTGTGTGTGCGCGCGGGCGTGTATTAAAAAAAAATTATAATAATAATAATAATAAACAGAGAGAAAAAGATAAGCAGTTACATATGAAAAAAAAAACAAAAAAAACAAAAAAAAAAAAACAAAAAAACTGTATTTCTGATGCAGTGATCAAGTATTATTTTATTTTTCTCCACGTGGTGTTCAGACGGCTTACCTTGAATGCAGACTTTGCTGCTAGGGAAGGGATGTTGGCACGCTCTTCGAGAACAGCACGAACAATTTCAGGGCTTATGCCCTTATCAACCTGTATTCAGAGGGTGACACACTTCATGAAAATTGTGTTACACATTTACTTAGTTAGGCTTTTTAAATATGGGATTAGGGGTTTTTAAATCGAGCCATTAGGCTGTAAACCTTGGTTTATTAACTTAATGAGAAGAGTAGCCTTCAACCAACTTAATCGCTCTAAAAAACAAGAGGAGATTAGGTTCTGCTTGGAGCTTTGCGTTTTTGAGAATTCTTGTTTCACGAAAATTCATTTACAACGGCTCCTAACACAAGATCCAAGTTCAGGGCCGTAACAGTTTACATATTGGTTAGTCACAATAGTACAAGAATGCCTACCATATGGATAAAACTAAAGTAGGTCCGTCAGGGCAATATCATTACTAATCTTGAAATAATGCATTAATATTTTCGGTTGTATCAGTGAGTAACGAAAAAATAGTGGAAAGTTATGATACCAGAAATTGCTCCAATCTCCGAACGACGAATTGATGTGCCTGAAAAATAAACAAAAAAAATATTTCAAACAATATTGAACTTAAAGTTAATACAGAGATATATAAATAAAATTATCCCACACACCTATATGCTAATCTCCCCCTCCACCCCTCTCTTAACAGAATCCAATGGTTTGACATAAAAAAATAAATTAATTAATTAATTACAACTTTTTTCCCTGTTATTAGACTTGCAATCTCACATTATCCAAAACGGAGGATTCGACTTTTAGGGGCTGGACATCTGCAGCCAGTTGCAAAGCTTGTCTCAAGTCCAAATCTTTATTGTTTTCAACCAAAACTTGCACCTGGAGAACCAGATTAAAATTAATCATGATTGATAAGTGTGAATCCCAAAGCATGAACTTTCATGAGACTTACAAGACCATACGAGATTCTTCTGAGGCCAAATGGGTCATTGGTAGAACTAGGCTGACACCCAGCAGCAAATAAGCCAACAAGGCTATCCAATCTGGAAGAAGTACGGGGTTTGTTGGAACAATCACAATGATAGACTATTTAGTACATTTAGGGTTTTAAGGCATACAAAACTAAATGTCCTATTAAATTAACCATAATGGTCTATACTATTTGGGGGTCTGATAATAGAAATGTCATTACTCATGAGCTCAACAGTGAACCTACAGCAATTGGTGTTTCTTAAATAGAGATATCTTATTATGCAAACACCCGTTGCAATAATAATAAAGCAAAAGTAAAACATACATAACACAAACATAAGAAAGTAGACCCAACGAGTCCTAGATGTAAAGAAAGCCAAACTAAACAAAAATCACTTCATACGTTAATTTTCAAATATATATTTGGTGAATTGTGAATTTATTATGATGAAGAAAGTGAACTATGATTCAGTAATCACCTGTCAGTAATAGACAATACAATCCCAATATCTGTTTTTGGCAGTATATCACCAGAATATCTAGGAAGGGTGATCTCAAACAAAGCCTCAGCTATCTGCAATGTAGAAAAATCATGAAAAAGATAAACGCATGAATATATTATCAGCGAATGTTGGGAAAAAATTTGGAACTCAGAATCTGATATCGGCAAGCAATTTCGATTTGTATGTAGATAGAAGATAACACAACAGATAAACAACCTCCTCCGAATAGCCATCTCTAAGTGCATAATGACGAGCCATTAAGCCGGCGAGGGATGTGAATTCTGTAACAACTGCAGTAGCAAGATCTGACATTGCAACTGATGCTGCCTCTTCAACGCTTAGAAGTCCATCCTCATCAATTCTCAGCGCCAAACTTACTTTTGTAACCATACTCTGAAGACGCATCATCTTGTCCAGCATTGTTCCCAGCTTTTCCTGTTACGACATAAGTGGAAAAGTAAATGAGAGGTGAAACCAACATGAATATAATGACTCTACTCTCCAACATCAGTGGCTATCTAGCCATATGAAACGTAAGAAATTTTCAAATAGCCAACGTTTCGTTAATTTTTGGTAAATAGCCACGTATATCTATTTAAACTATCAAAATGATAAAAAAAAAAACGCAGATTAAATTTCTACTAAATATGTGTAAATAACGTTGGTTACGTCATATTTTTGGATATTTACGAAACATTTTGGCTATTTACGAAAAATTTACAAAATGTTGGCTAAAACGCAAACGCTTATGTTTATGCGGCTTATATCGCTAAATTTCTGACGGTAAAATAATGTTGCTATATAAAATTTGACATAAAGATTATCCATGAAAAGAAGAGTAAAGGAATGTGAGATATAGACTCATATCACTCATTCATATACTAAGAAAGTAAAAACATTTTCCTCTGTACTGCTCTTCCTCGCCTTGGATTTTTCCAGTTATTAATAAAATTTGCTGTTTCTATTAAAAAAAAAATAAAAAAAATAAAAAAAAAAAAAAAAAAAAGTAAAAACATTTCACAGTAAAAAAAAGCAACTCACATGGAAGAGGATCCCTTTCAGTTGGCTTCGATGTTCAGAAAGTCTCTTTCTTGTATCCAACTCATAGAAAAATTTAGCATCCTCGTAACGTGCTCTGTAAGAGTGAGAAAGCTTAGTTCTCTAATACGACTTAAAATGAAGGTTAATAAAAAAATGAGATATATGTGTTTTTCTTATGTTTGTGTTGTCATGTATGTCTTTACTTAACTTGGGTCTTGGACTAGGCGATTGCTTTAGTTTAGCCTATCATTGGAGGCAGATCATAGAATACTGTCATAAACTTTTGGACATAATAGGCTAAAGACAATAACCTAGTCTAAGACCTCGTCCCCTTGATCATCCAAAAGTTTTCTACCAAACAAAACTCTTGGAAAAATGTGTTTTTCACTCAAGTGGCGGTATTTACCAATCACCAATTTAAAAGACTTATTGCAATAATGTGATGCTAGACACAAGCTCATACATTTGCGTTTGAACAATTTAATTGAGTGTTTTGACACAGTAAACTGAAATGACAAATTTATAGACGAGGGCATAAACCAACATAAATCCTAGAAAATGATAAAGACAAGTGTACGAGCTTCTTGTTAACCAACATGTAAAGGCATAGCGAAAAAATATTACCTTAGTACAGCTTCATTCCCTTTTTTAACCAACTTCACATCAATTACTCCATTTGCTACCTGAGGAACCATGTGAAGTTTGTTATAATGCTTAGCAACAATTACATTATGAATCATTTTTGCACTTCAAATGAAACTCACTGCAATGAAGTAAGGCAACAATCTTCCAGTGTCATCTCTCAAAGCAAAATACTTCTGATGTTTCTGCATAACCTGCATCCGTAGTCGGAAAGTCTCAACACTTTGTGCAGTTTACTAAAAAAAATTATACACCACTTACAAACAAGCAAAAATAATGTAGAATCCAACAAAAAAACGCTATTACATTCGACAAGACTCAGGAAATAACATTTCTCATTGTAGCACAAATTAGCAAATAGAAATGAATGCAAGGACACACATGTCACACGAAATGCATTTGTGTGCTGCTGATAAGTTTTAGCATGTGCCCAGACTTTTTTTTTTTAAGAAAGAACGGGACTTTTACTGCCCAGGCTTTATCTTTAATCAAACTCACAACTTCATCAAACCAAACATACTCAGAGAGTTAAGCACTTCTTTCCTCCTTGAACTACACCAATGGCCGAAGTAATTACAGCTAACACGTCTATTGCTAATCATAACAGCAAGTTTAAATACTTACCATTGTCAGCAGCTCATCTGGAAGCGCTAAAAATGATTCTTTGAACTCTCCAAGAACAGAAACAGGAGCCTCAACCAAATTTGCAACCTACAGCAATTTTTTTTTTTTTTTTCTGTTATCTAAAGCTACCTAAATGTACAGCCTTAATAAACCCCATGTGCACCAAATTTCTAGATAAAGCTTAAATCCACATTCAACGAAGGAAACATACGTACCTCATTTAATAAGGAGTCCAGCACAACGACATTTCCTTCTACACTTTTAGCTAGTATATTGGACGACTCCAAAATGTTCTTCTTCCGTTCCTAAGTAAAAGTAGTTTGGTGAGCAATGTTTCATCACTGAAAGATAAAACTGGACACTTGTTCAATTATTCTATATATGATGTTTCTGGAATTAAATTGAAAAAGAGGAAACATTAATAGACCTATATCACAAGGTGATACCTCAACTGCAATATTGATTCCTGTAGTCTTCATCTGAGCAGCATAAGACTCTGCACTTTCTACCTATAGTTGTGTGCATTCAAATACCTCAGAGAGAATAAAACCATATATGTGCTGGATTTTCATACAAACTACGTTACTTTTAGTGCACAGAAACTATAGTGTACCAGTTACACAAGTAAAATACTTTTTATAAGATGCAGACTTACCATATTAGATTTAATTCAAAACACAGACTGTACCACGCAAATTTTATTAGATAATGTTATGCTTCAAGACTATGAAGTTAAAGGTAAATAAGTCCTCTCACGTACCTCAAATGTAGCTGACTCAGTGTTCCTGAGACCATATGATTTGTTCCCACTGCGGACCAAAAGAGGAAAAAATAATTGTGAAGTAAGGAACTATTAAGCAGATATGTGAATAAGAAATCTAACATAACAAAAAAATTGAGTAAAATGTATCCGAAGATATCACACAATAAAACGAGCATAAAGCACCCGTCCTTTAACATGTCATATAAGCATACCTTACTGGTCCATTCTATCATGGGTATATGAACAACGTTTCTATTTTCTTTATTATTAAAGGATCTAAATTAAAAAGACAGACCAGGAAAGCCTGTGTTTGGAACCTGGAAAATAGAAGGGAAAGGAAAATTAAACTCCTCTTATTTCCATTGTGATTTTTGGATGGAAAAAGAAAAGGGAGAGAAAAATGAGAGACAAAATAAGAGGGAGAATGTATATCTAATGAGTGGACTCCGTATTCCATGGAAAATTGGGTGAAAGATTAAATTTACAAAATTTCTACAAGTGGGGACCGCGTTTGTGTCTATTTCCTTTCTCTTTTATTTCTCTCCCATTTTCCATGTCTTCTAAAGACATCACAGAATTTTGATTCCCGCTCCTATTTTTCTTTCTATTTTCCTTTTCCCTCATATTTTTATTTTCTCTCACATTTTTCAAGTTCCAAGCAGAGCTAATCAAAGATTGGTCAAGGAAATAGAACCAAACTCTGGAACAAAAACAAACAATCAGAGAGCTAATTAAAGATTGGTCAAGGAAATAGAACCAAACTCTGGAACAAAAACAAACAATCAGAGAGCTAATTTCGATTCATTTTCTCTCGGTGATCCTCGACGTTAGTACTCTCTCCTCGAAGATGCTACACATGAACCAAAACTTTGAAATCATGAATTATATTCTTACCTCATAAGCCCAGCAAATGTAAAAGGAACAACTATATCTCCATGGAGGGCCAAAATCCAGCGAATTGGTCTGCTAAATACAACCTGCAAGAGAAAGATAAAACAAACATCATTCACCAATCCATTTAGAACAAGTTTCCCCACAGACGTTCTAGCCGATATGATTCTGCGACAAGGGAAAATAATACTAACCTGAGAATTCCACCGCATCGACTTGGGAAATGATACTTTAGAAATAATATTGGGAAATTCCTCCGACAGAACCTATTGATAGAGGGGAGAGGACTGAGAGATGAGAGAAGAAAATAAAAGATAAGAATTTCAACCAGACTAAAATGGAATTGGACGAAAAGTTAATACAGAACAGAATGAGTAAGAGCAACAACAAAGTTTCATTCTTTTTCAGCATCCCCCATAACAGAATTTTTAATAGTTACAATTACTTCATCCCATATTTTGTCTGAAAATTTGCTTGCAATCCACTAAAATCAGTATTTAATTGATTAAATTATCATTTCTGCAGGAAAAAAACTGCTTATGTGATAATTAATGAATTTATAGTTATTAAAAAAACATGCATCAACATTAATTCACACATAAAGCAGCCAAGTCGGGTCCATTAGGTATATAGCCATATTTACACTTTGAGATTGCTATTTAGCCAACGTTGGTAAATATTTGGTTAATAGTTACATCCACGCATTTACACACTTAATTGACGCAAATACCCACTCTTTTATTTCAATGAAAGGGCAAACCAGGAATGTCACGTCATGTTTGTGGTTATTTACCAAATAATTACCAAACGTTGGCTATATAACAATCACAAACGTCTAAACTGGCTAGTTACCTAAATTTTTGTTTATATTTTTATACTTGTTACAAATTTTTTTCAAAATATTATCCAAATAAGCCACCGTAAGTCTAGGAATTGTTAGATAGCCAACCTTTTGTAATTTTTTTGTAAATAGCCACCTCAACTTACTACAGCACTAAAAAAGACAAAAATACCCAAAAACATTTCCTCCTATTTTGGTTTTTTGTCTTTTTGAGAGCTGTAAATAAGTTGAGGTGGCTATTTACAGAAAATTAACAAAAGGTTGGCTATTATACAAAACGCTATGAGTCAAACGGTTATATAGCTAAAAGACCCTTTTTTAGGAGAAACTCAAATTTTTGTTACAACAATTAAAATCAAGTTAAATGATGCTTGAAAAATCATGTATTCTCTGCCTGCTTACAACTGTTCTTGAGCCATTAATTTTGATATCACGTAGAAAAGCAATGCAGGATGCACTTAATGTGTACGGATGGAAAACATACTAGCTGATAATTTTGATAATGCAACACCAGAAACACAGGCAATCATAACGGGGATTGACTCTTAATACAGAAGCAAACCATGGTTATCTAATCATCTAAAACAGAAAAAGAAAAAAGTAAGCCTTAAAACCTCCAAAGCAGATCGTGAAGATTCTTTTACACGAGCATAAACATATTCTGTTTTCCCTGCAACATAAAACTTTCTATAAGCAACTATTATCAAATCATCACCATAGATTACAATATTAAGAAAATTCAAAGTGAACGAGAGAAACTAGTGTATGATGATGCCCATTAAAAAATCTTTTGTGATCTCGTTAGAGACTGGGATAGTGACATTTAGCATCAATATTTTACAAAGGCAGGTTAACCCACCTTCATTGCTTTCGTTAGGGACCTTAGATATTGAGATACTCTGATAATATATAGATATGAACAGATTAAATTTCAATAACAACGTACTGTTGTCAGGTTTTTCGTCTGATCTGTCTAAGGTATGCAAGAAAATACACGAAGTATAATTGGATGCGACCTTATAATTGAACTTAAATATAATCAACCTTCTCAATGACTATGATACGGATTTTAAAGGTAATTTAAAAAAACACAAACTTAATAGAGTTAGAATGTAACATCTCATATAAGGTTAAAAGTTAAGTTCTCAGATAAATTATAGAATGGCTTCATCTTAGACACAAAGCTTTTCCTCCTCTTTTATTTTCTATTTTAGTCCGGAATTTTATAGTTGTGATGCTTCTAGGTAATTGCTATTTTTATTACTACGTGACATTAAAGTAGAGTAGTACAGAATCAATAATTTTCATATAGACTCACCATCAACCTTTCGGTATACAGAGTCCACCGGAACAGAATATCTGCGGCAAAAACCCTCGCCAGCCTGGCGTAAAATAGGAGGTTATGTATACAGTCTCTAAAAAAATCTGAAGAAAAAAATCGTCTTACACAAGAAAGAGATGAGCAAAAACAAAAACATCACATATCAGAAGTAAACAATATGGTGTCTGCAATTTCGCAAGTTCAATTACAATCTAGGTAACTGGAACAGGCATAAGCAGGCATAAAGAACAATCGGTCCCTTCTTATTTAGCTACAAAAAGACGATACCCTATTAGCCAAAATAAAAATATTGTCATTCAAGTTTTTCCTGTACCAAAGATTAAATGTCAAATTAAGAAATACCAAACTGTTGATAAAAGTATTCCTTCAAGCACAAAATTCACCTTTGTCGGATTCCCTATATCGTCAAATGCTTTAGAAGCAGGAGGTCCTCGGATCTCAACCTCGTTCGCTTCTTGTTTCGTGCAAAGGCTCTCAACAAAAACCTGATAAAAATAGTACAGCAATTACAACTTCACAGACCAGCCGTGTGAACCGCAAATGGAAATACAAACAATTTCCCCAGGAACTCAATCATGGCAGAAGATAACCCAAGCTCCAATAAGACTTATAAACCCATAGTATTAAAGTATATATCGAAGAAAAACCCTTTCTAATGTTCTCTTTTTTCTTTATCTAGGGATGATTAAGTATTGTCGCTGCTTGTACAGCTATTCTGTTAATCTCTAGAATTGCTTTTATTTAATCTTCAATGTGAGGATAGCTAGACTTCGGTCCTTGCAACTGATTTACTTATTGGTTTATCATTTAACATAAGAACACATTTTCTAAGAACAATAATATAAATACTATTATAAACATGGTACATACAAATAAATCCTAAACTAAACACTGATAGTACTTGAAACTAATAAATATTTAGGAGATCATACCACCAGCCTACGAGGCGTGCCAAAAGCTTGTACTCTTCCATGTCTCAACCTTTGCTTATCTAACAACTGCACTACCAAAGCTTCAAGCTGCAGTGAGCAACGACATCATTTATATTACATATAGGGTGGAGAAGGCTCATAGATTTTGGAAATCCCTCCTTAATCACTGCCTTTTGTATAGCTCAGTATAATCAAATGCATATCTAAATTTTAATAAGTAAAAATATTCTGATCCTTAGAGAGAGAAATCCAATACATTCAAAAAACAAAATCAGTAAAATAGAGTTCTTTTAACAAGTAAATGAAATAGAAGAGTAAAATAGTGTTTTGGGGGTTTCAGTAAGCAGCTAGCCACTACAAGTGACCAGTACTAGATGAAAATTGTGAGTTTTAAAAGGTACATAAAGCTTCATAGGATAGCAGAAAGAATAACAAAGAATGGGCAACATAAAGCATGAATCTGAAGTGCAGAAATGAAGAACATATCCATGGGCATCGAAAAAGTTGTAACATTTGGGGTTTTTGGAAATCGCTCCAAACAGAAAACATGTGAAACTAGTATTCTTATGTTATATAAAGGAGTAATACCTGCTGGCTTGCATCAATAACATCTTCAGGAGGTATCTCTTCTGTCCCAATTTCAAGAAGGAACAACCTTGAATCATCATGAACCTGGAACACGAGTCAGTCAAAAAAACTGAGCAATAAGGAATTTCTTAAAGTTTCATTTGTTTACCCCATTTTTCAAGACTTCTCGAGGAAATAAATTTTTCAAAACAGGATATTACAAATTACATCTACAACCGCCCACCACTATTTCTAGCTGTTGCAGTCATTCAACCGACTAAAATGTTTTACGGAAGCCTTAACTTGCTACATCTAATTGATAAGTACAGGTGCAGTGCAAAAATAACTTACAAATTTTAAATTCCTTTTCAGCTACAAAAAAAAAAAAAAAAAAAAAAAAAAAAAAAAAAAAAGTCATCAATCCTGTGAACTAACCCTTCTGACAGCTTCCTCAACCAACTCTTTTGGACATACGAGATCTACAGGTTCACAATTGGTGCCCAATGGATGTCCTAAGGATTCCCTGGTCTTCAACCAAAGCTGTGCACACTGACGAGCTAAACTGAATGCAACAAGTAACACAAGCAAAAGCAAACTGTGTAAAATAAATGGTCATGCTGGTAATTCTGGGAGAGACGGAATAAATGTGCATTTAATTATTAAGTTATAATGGGCTCTAAAATGGAGACAAACTATCTTCAACTAAATAAAGAAGATGATCTTACCTACGCATCCGACCAAAATATCGAGCACGCTCTGTCACCCCAACAAACCCTCTTGAGTCTAATATGTTAAAAGTATGTGATGTTTTCAAAAGCTGATCATACCTAACATGCAATGAGCAAAATAGTCAAACCAACAGAGAACAGAGACTAAGACTTAGTTGCACAGTACAAAAACAGAAACGGAATGGAAGCTTAAACATACGCAGGGATTGGTAGACCAGAAGAAAGCAAGGTCTGTGATTCTGCCTCAAAAAAATCAAAGTGTTTCTGAAGATGATCAACACTAGCATGCTCTAGATAATAAGCACTCATTTCTTTCCTGCAACAACATTTACTAGATTTATTCAGATCATGAAAAGACACCAAGGTCTTAAATATTCAAACAACATCTTTAATTTCAAAAGCAAGATATCTAAATCAGACAAAACAATGCAGCTTTAGAAGTGTATATACTCATTTTCCATGAAGAGCTCCCCGTATGTGATTCCGTCAGCATACTGAATTTTCTTGAAATGGTCGACTCCCTACAATTGTTGTCATTAGGTTGAGCAAACATCAGAAAATAAAAATAAAAATGAAAGATAAGCTAGAAAAATTACCTGAAGTAGCATGAGAATGCGCTCAAGACCGTAAGTAATTTCAACAGATATTGGAGACAACGGAAGACTTCCAGCCTAAGAAATTAAGTGCAAAAGTGTTATAAAAATGTAAAAATAAATAAATAAATAAATAGTCGTGTCTCTCTGTGAAAAAAAAAAAAAAAAAAAAAAAAAAAAAAAAAAACTATTTAGAGCTCATCATGGTGCATTATAATGGGTTAACACCACCCAGTCGAAGTTTGTGAAAAGGAACCTGCTGAAAATAAGTAAACTGGGTAATCTCCATTCCATCCATCCAGATTTCCCAGCCCAGACCCCAGGCGCCAAGAACCTGAAAACAATTCAAAGTAATTTATTGGAGCAAAGCAGAAAACAAATCCTCTGTGCAGATAGTAATCATTATAACTTATTGTTTAAGAGAACTGCATTTTCTGGATATGAATTCACAATCTATAGTGATAGAAAGAGCCTGACTAATTATCAGTCATGATATCACCTGACAAATCGAAAGACTTCGAGATTGAAAAGAGAGGAAGAGCGTGTGTATTTATACTTATCGCTCTTTCCATTTTCTACAGATCTTGTTGTCCTTGTTATAATATTTCCAATATCAATGTAGTTTCTCTTAACAGCAAAAAAAAAACTACAGGATTGAAGAATGGTAGAGAGCAATGTATTACCGGACTCTCCCAGTTGTCCTCCACAAACCTTATATCATGCGCACGAACGTCAATACCTGTCATTAATATAAAATTTACACAACAGAAGTATAACAATTTTCTTCCTTTTTTTCACAAGTAACAGTTTATTGTATTATAAGAAGAGATAGTTTATAGCATTTTAAATATCAAAATTGGCCAAAATCAGATTACATGGTTTCAAATCATTTTTGAAAACTGATTAAGACCCTAGGGCTGAGCGGATCAAACGGAAAACAAACACGCCAGCCCAAAACTAATGTATTGTGATAAATAGAGAGCATTCAGTCACAACCTAGTGCCGATAGGCTCCCAAGGAAAAGGTCTTGTGAATTTCCTGGATCAGGCTTCAGTATGACCTGTGATAAATAAATACAAACATGAATAATACGTAATAGCAGATTCGTGCTAAGCTTCATACTTACCTTTTCTCAATAGGGACCAACTATGTACCCAAGAAGAGTATGTATGTCGGTTAACTAGAGAGTCAAATTTACCTGGAACTGAGTGTGTCTTTGGAGCCTATTCGGATTTTCACCATAACGACTATCATCTGGGCGGATACTAGGCTCTACATACCTGCCATCAAAAGTAACAATAGACTCGATAATTTTTTGTAGACTCAGCTCCTCCATCAATGCACTCATCATTCAGAAAAGTTTTACAGAGGGTTGCGATTTTAAATTACCTTTGTTACTAACAAATTTATCTAAGTGTGCATCGAAAATTTAAATAAACCAATTATACAAGTTATGACTAAAAAAAAAAGAAAAATTTTCTTTTAAATTTCTTCAGTTGAGAAGTTAGTAACGCGAAAAACAAGAACAAGATTACAAAGGCCATACAAGAGAACACGTTAAACACATACAAGTCAGGTTAGATAACTATGAAATCTCTACTCCCCTTTAACCACATAAAGGAAAAGGGAAATCTTAATATCCCTTAAGGTTGGATCGACAAAGAAGTCAATGCCAAGCATTTTTTGAACATTTCCAATAAGTCATCACATAAAAAGTATGTCGAACGTGGGTCAATGGACATCAAATACGCTTACTTAACTTGCAAGACACAACATGCATAACCAAATCCCAAAAATGCTTCAGTTCATCACCGAGTAAATTCCTCTCTAAAGGTACGGTGAATAAAGAAAGGACTTTCGAATAATTCAATCAACACCTTTGTATTTTTTTAGTCGAGCTAACATCTTTTCGGAAAAATAAAGTGAAAAAGTTTGGCCTCATTTGACATGTGAATCATGATTATGCAAATTATGATTAGTATCTACCAACACACAGGTTTTCTATCTCCATATCTTGCCATGTTCTAGGCCAACTACATGCCCTGACAACAGCACAATCTTTCAGTTAAAAGCAGGCATCTATAATCACCATAGTTTTTGTATCAGTCATTACAAACTTACGCATACTTACGCAACATTCCACGGTTCTGGACCAAGAACCCTCAAGTATGTCAAAGGATTCATAGTCCCAGCACCAACCTGATCAAATTCAGCCGAAACTCTGTAAGATAAATCAGTCACAGATGGTATTCAAGATGAAAATGACAGAGAGAAACTAGTAATTCAGATGCTTAAAAACACTGTTACTAGCACTGAATTATTACGATAACATGACTAAGAACAAGTTGTTGACGTGAAACTGATTAAGAGTCCGAAAAAAAAAAGAGGAGTTTCATTTACCTCTGTGTTGCTACATTGCATTATTGCACATCCAACTGAAGCCCAATATTCCTGAACCATTGACATACATTCCATTTTTAGTCCGAATACAAGGAATTTCAAACTTCTTACTATCAGTCGAGCATGTACTTATATACATACGATATACAGATAAACACAGAAACAGAAACAGAAACAAGGAATTATAATGGTTAAAAATATATATGTATACATATATATATAGTGAAAGCGACCTGAAGACACTGAATTGCTTGCTGGAACGTAAGGACTGAGACTGGCTTATAATCTCCGGAGAGCTGCTGCGGAGCTTTGACGGAGGAGGTGCTGACCGCGGCGGCGTTGGAGACGGATTTTGCAGACCGCCGCCGGCGAACACTGGAGACGCGGCGAGGGTAGAAGGGGAACGAGAGGCGCGAGGAAGTTTGCCACCGGATAACTGATATGGGCAGAGGGAACGCCTGTGTAACCATTGTTGAATCTCTCTCTCTCTCTCTCTTAATCTTAATCTTCTCTTCTCTTCTCTTCTTTTGGGTTCAAGATTTCTGAGTGGAGAGGGCGGAGAACAGAAAAGCTCTTCAAACATTTAAGGATAAAATGCTATCATTTAATAGTGAGCCATGGGCATGAAATTTTCGAATTTTTTTAACTTTTCTTTTTTCTATTATCTTTACAAGGCTCCATATGACGGTCTTTCCATGTTTTAATCAAATGCGCAATTTATCTCTTTCCGTTTCTAAAAAGGGTAATTTAACAAAATAGACAACTTTTTTTTTAAAAAAACATGGACAGCACCACGGGAAAATACCATAATAACCCTCACTTTAGTGGCGGAGGAAAACTGTGGTTACATCAAGGACTAATACAACGGAGGTCGTTCACGGCCTCTTGAACAACACTAGGAGGGGCCGATCCCAACCATCGGCGCCCGGGTCAAAATTAAAAGCATAGCTAGCAAGAACATGGGCAGCCTTATTACAATCATGAGGGTGGAACACAAAATCCAAGCTATCAAATCTAGGTAAAAGAAGGAAAATATCGTTGATAATCGTACCTAACTCCGTAGCTTGCGCCTCGCGCCTTCGGGTAGCCGAGGTAACTTCAAGACAATCGGATTATATAACAACATGAGACCAACCCATATCAAGCGCAAAAAGCATACCTTGAAGCACCGCCGAAGCTTCAGAAACTTGGGCGAGAGACCAAGATGAATAATCTTCGTTTCCGAGCCAAGAATCTCCCCCTTCGTATTCCGCGCAATCACCCCAAGCCCAATCCGACGATCTTTCGCTCGGACGGCGGCATCCACCGATATCGCCACTTTATTTGTCGGAGGTGGGTTCCACTTCCTCGGCAGGGCAGCCTCCCGCTTCTCCTTAAGGACACCGCATGCTTCTTGGTAATCTCGTAGAAACTGTTGGAATAAAGTTAATAAATATTGTTTATTAACATGTGGATGGCTGATTTGTGTCAACAATTTGAGTGGGCTCCACTCATCGGAATTGAATAATTCCAAGTGATACGGATTCCTCGTAACGAGGGCTATAAAATTAAATATTTGTTTGCCAAAATCGGACCTAAGGTGAATGAGAAAGTGACGAAGTCATTCCAGCTCGACCGGGCGAGGTCGACTGGACGAAGTGATGAAGTCATTCCAGCTCGACTGGGCGAGGTCGACTGGACGAAGTGACGAAGTCATTCCAGCTCGACTGGGCGAGGTCGACTGGACGAAGTGACGAAGTCATTCCAGCTCGACTGGACGAGCTCGACTAGACGAGCTCGACCGGACGAAGTGACGAAGCGTACGTTTGAGAATTAAAGCCAACGGTTTGTATGCTTCAATTCAATGGTTTTTGAGCTTTAAGTGCGCATTATGGCTGTGTAATAAAGCCATTAAGGCTGAAAACGTTGGACTGTTCGCATGGTTTTGAATTCAAAACGGTGTGTTAAATGGTTGTAATAGCCTTCGTTTAATGCCTTTAAGGCTGGACGTTTTTGAACTTCAAACCGACGTAGCCTTGGCCTATATAAAGAGGCTTCAGCTCTCATTCAGAAGACACACGAATTCCATTGTTTCCCCACTGTTCCCGAGCTCTCTCTTCCCCAGAGATTCTTTTCTTTTGCTTTGTCGTGGTGATAGTTTCGCACAGGTCCTAGTTCGCCGAGAGTCAAGTGTATTGGTGCTAAGCTTGCCTCTGCTAGTCATTGTATCCTGGGAGGTTTTCGCTCGAGTATTCCAGCATCCGTGGGAGGGCGATAAAAAGCTTCAAGGAGACCGTCCAACGGGCCTCGACTAATTTTCCGATTTGTTTTTCCTGTTCTAAGGTTTAGCCGGTTTATATGTAATTGTTTTTACGTGAATTTTTCGTTCCATGCAATTTGTCTTTTTTCATCAATATTAATACAATATTGCTAACAATCTTGAAGCTTTTTACTTTCTAAGACAGGTTGCAAGGAAGGAAAAATATTTTATTTTTCCATTTTTTTGTTCCCGGATTTTTGTTGAAGATTACTAATTCTGAATTTCTTTTGTAGAAATATGTCTAACGTGAACGACTCGATGAACGTGAATGTTGGAGGGAACGTCAATGACAATCCCTCCTTGGTAAACAACCCGACGAACTTGATCAACATTGGCCAAATCCCCGTGGCTGTGGGACAAAGCTCGATGGCGGCTACGGCCGGGAACGGACCCGCGGGTCTCGTTCAACCGATGGCGGGTTTGGGCCTAGATGCTCCAAACATGGGTGTGGCTCGAGGGCCTCCCACGGTGATGCCGGCCGAGAGACCGGGGAAGTTTGACGGGCTGAACTTCAAACGATGGCAACAAAAGATGGTCTTTTTCTTGACGACCATAGGACTTGCTCGGTTTTTGACCGAAGATCCTCCGGCCACTCCTCGTGAGGGTGAAGCCGACCCACAAGTGCTTCGGGCCTATGTGGGGTGGAACGAATCCGACTACCTTTGTCGTAACCACGTGTTAAATTGTCTCGCCGACTCTTTATACAACGTGTATAGCTCAAAAGCCTCGTCTAAAGAGCTTTGGGATCCGTTGGATCGAAAGTACAAAACCGAGGATGCGGGCTCTAAGAAGTACATTGTGGGTCGCTTCCTATAGTACAAAATGGTGGACACGAAGACCGTGGTGAGTCAAGTGCAAGAGCTTCAACTCATTTTCCACGAGATTCAAGCCGAAGGAATGACCATTAGCGAGTCTTTCCAAGTTGCCTCTGTGATAGAGAAATTTCCACCGGGGTGGAAGGAGTTCAAGAACTACCTCAAGCACAAGCGAAATGAGATGGGTCTTGAAGACTTGGTTGTTCGCCTCCGAATCGAGGAAGACAACCGTGGCTCCGATAAAAGACTGAGAACCGTCTCCGAGCGAGCCAATGTCGTCGAACATGGCGAGAACTCGAAGGGCAAGAAGCACGCCCACAAACTTGGAGTCAAGGGAGGGACGTTCAAGAAGAAGTACCAACAAAAGATTGTTGGTAAATGCTACAATTGCGACAAAGTTGGTCACCGGGCTGCCGATTGTAGAAAGCCAAAGAAGAAGAAGGAGACCAATGTCGTGGAGGATGATAATGACCTCCTCGTCGCTGTGGTCTCCAAGGTCAACATGATTGACTCGAATCCGAAGGAGTGGTGGCTGGACACTGGAGCAACCCGCCACATCTGCGCTGACAAGAACTCCTTCTCCACCCTTGAGCAGCTAGGAGATGGAGAAAAGTTGTTCATGGGCAACTCTGCTACCTCTGAAGTCAAGGGGGAAGGTGAAGTCTTCTTGAAGATGACCTCTGGGAAGGAGATGAAGCTCACCAAAGTTCTCTACATGCCTGATATGCGGAAGAATCTTATCTCTGGGACTGTGCTGGATAACCTTGGATTTAGGATGGTTTTAGAGTCTCAAAAACTTGTATTATCTAAAAATGGTATGTATGTGGGCAATGCCTATGTCAAGAATGGCATGGTCAAAATGAATGTAATGGCCATCAAGGCAAAACAAATGAATAAAAATTCTTCTTCCGCTTATATGATTGAGTCGTCTAATTTATGGCATGGTAGACTAGGTCATGTAAATTATGACACACTGAGAAAATTGATTAATTTGGAGTGTATTCCAAAGTTTAATATTGACTCAAATCATAAATGTGAAATTTGTGTTGAAGCAAAATTAACAAGAACATCCTTTCATAGTGTTGAAAGAAGTAATGAACCTCTCGACTTAATCCATACCGATTTATGTGATTTAAAGTTCATGCCCACGAGAGGTGGTAGTAAATATTTTGTGACTTTTATTGATGATTGTACAAAATATTGTTACGTATATTTGCTTAAAAGCAAAGATGAAGCAATTGAGAAATTTGTCATATACAAATTGGAAGTTGAGAATCAACTTAATAAGAAGATTAAGAAAGTGTGAAGTGATCGAGGAGGTGAATATGTTGAACCATTTGGTGCCTTTTGTGCACAACATGGAATTATTCACGAAGTCACTCCACCTTATTCTCCTCAATCAAACGGCGTGGCCGAACGTAAGAATCGCACTCTCAAGGAGATGATGAATGCGATGTTGTTAAGTTCTGGGTTACCCCAAGAAATGTGTGGGGGAAGCGATCTTGTCTGCAAATTATCTTCTGAACAAGATACCCCGAAAGAAGGACGATAAGTCTCCGTCTGAGCTATTTGTAGGAAAGAGACCTTCCTATAAATACTTGCGAATGTGGGGGTGCTTGGCCAAAGTAATGGCTCCCGCACCAAAGAAAATGAAGATAGGACCAAAAACTGTAGATTGTATCTTCATTGGGTACTCACACCATAGTAATGCATATAGATTCCTTGTGTATGACTCGAAAACCCCCGATATACACAACAATTCAATTATGAAATCTAAAAATGCTTCGTTCTTTGAACATGTATTTCCTTATAAGTCTAAGGAAGTTGAACCGAGTTCATCAAACCAATTTCTTGAGGATATTGAGGAAATAACTCAAGACAATGATGAAGAGTCCGAAGAAGAGATAGAGTCTGAGGGACTTAGACGAAGCAAGCGAGCGAGGGTAGAAAAATCTTTTGGTTCTGATTTTTTCACCTATATGTTAGAGGCTCCACCTCTAAATTATAAAGAGGCAATGAACTCTGTTGAGGGTCACTTATGGAAAGAAGCCATAAGAAGTGAAATAGACTCTATCATGCAAAACCACACGTGGGAGTTGGTTGATCTTCCTCCTGGAAGTAAAACGCTTGGATCTAAGTGGATCTTTACGAGGAAGATGAAAGTCGATGGCTCAATTGATAAATATAAGGCACGACTGGTAATCAAAGGGTATAAACAACAAGAGGGTGTTGATTACTTTGATACTTATTCTCCCGTGACGAGAATAACATCTATTAGATTGATAATTGCAGTTGCTGCATTACGCAATCTTGAAATTCATCAAATGCATGTAAAAACAGCCTTTCTTAATGGAGATCTCGAAGAAGAGATCTATATGAATCAACCTGAGGGTTGTATTGCACCTGGACAAGAAAAGAAAGTCTGTAAACTAGTCAAGTCGCTTTATGGCCTTAAACAAGCCCCAAAGCAATGGCATGAGAAATTTGACAACGTTATGATGTCAAATGGATTTAAGATCAACGAGTGTGACAAATGTGTGTACATTAAAACCACTGAACATGGATATGTGATTCTGTGTTTATATGTAGATGACATGTTCATAGTGGGGAGTAATGATCGTATGGTCCAATCCACAAAAGATATATTGAACTCAAGGTTCGATATGAAAGATCTGGGAATTGCTGATGTAATTCTGGGGATCAAGATTACCCGAACACCCAATGGGATTGTACTGGATCAAACACACTATGTTGATAAAATTCTAGACAAGTTTGGAAAGGACGATTCTGGAGTCTCGAGAACTCCCATAGACATTAGTCAACACTTGTCTAAGAATAAAGGTGAAAGCATCTCTCAAATTGAATATGCTAGAGTGATAGGCAGTCTCATGTACTTGATGAGTTGCACGAGACCGGATTTAGCCTACACCGTGAGTAGACTAGCTCTATATACGAGTAATCCAAGTGCTGAACACTGGAAAGCAATCGTAAGAGTATTGAGGTATCTATGATTCACTCGTGATTATGGTCTACACTACACAAGATATCCTGAAGTAATTGAAGGGTACACTGATGCAAGTTGGATATCTGATATTCAAGATTCAAAAGCCACGAGTGGTTATGTATTCACTCTGGGAGGTGCGGCCATATCTTGGAAATCCTCCAAACAAACTGTGATAACAAGATCCACGATGGAATCTGAGTTTGTTGCATTGGATAAATGTGGAGAAGAAGCTGAATGGCAAAGGAACTTTGTGGAGGATATTCCTAATTGGACAAAACCTATGCCTGCAATATGTGTATATTGTGATAACCAATCTGCTATTGGCTGGGCACATAATGTGATGTATAATGGTAAGTCTAGACATATCCGTCGACGACATAATACCATTAGACAACTTCTCTCATTTGGAGTCATTAGTATTGACTATGTTAGGTCCAAAGAGAATATTGCGGATCCGCTAACCAAAGGGTTAAATAGGGACCAAGTAGAGAAGACATCTAAAGGAATGGGGCTAAAGCCCATGGCAAATAAAGCCAAGGCAAAGGAAACCCAACCATGATGACTGGAGATCCCAAGATCTTGGTTCAAAGGGACAACCTAATTGTCAAAGGCTATGTGAAGTCACTGTGGGGGAAAACCCTTAAGTCCTATTCCTATATTAAAACAGTGACTCCCGTACGAGGTTAAGCTTAGAGCTTTTAATGATTCTGTGAAATCGGATTGTTGAGATTCCGAATGAATAATGCGGGATTACTCTTGATAGAAGAATCACCTATGTGAGAGAGAAGTGGGGCCGCTTCGAAAGAGAATTAATTGGGCTTAATTCTTTAGAAACTCTTGCAGAACCAGGCTGATGTTCAGGGCCAAAATGAACATAACCATGAGAACTGAACCTGTGTCAGGGAGATATCAGTGGGGGATATGTTTATCGTTTATACAAAACGACTAACAGTTCAAGAACAACGTGTCTACTGAGTAATCAGTAAAGATGACATATCTTTCCGAGGGAAGGTTCAAAGGCCCTGCCTACCTATCCTATACTGGTATTGACCGTAGAATCTATCACCACATCGAGTCGTGTCTTTATAATTGTCGTCTCAATTTCATTCATGTGGGGGATTGTTGGAATAAAGTTAATAAATATTGTTTATTAACATGTGGATGGCTGATTTGTGGCAACAATTTGAGTGGGTTCCACTCATCGGAATTGAATAATTCCAAGTGATACGGATTCCTCATAACGAGGGCTATAAAATTGAATATTTGTTTGCCAAAATCGGACCTAAGGTGAATGAGAAAGTGACGAAGTCATTCCAGCTCGACTGGGCGAGGTCGACTGGACGAAGTGACGAAGTCATTCCAGCTCGACTGGGCGAGGTCGACTGGACGAAGTGACGAAGTCATTCCAGCTCGACTGGACGAGCTCGACTAGACGAAGTGACGAAGCGTACGTTTGAGAATTAAAGCCTACGGTTTGTATGCTTCAATTCAATGGTTTTTGAGCTTTAAGTGCGCATTGTGGCTGTGTAATAATGCCATTAAGGCTGAAAACGTTGGACTGTTCGCATGGTTTTGAATTCAAAACGGTGTGTTAAATGGTTGTAATAGCCTTCGTTTAATGCCTTTAAGGCTGGACGTTTTTGAACTTCAAACCGACGTAGCCTTGGCCTATATAAAGAGGCTTCAGCTCTCATTCAGAAGACACACGAATTCCATTGTTCCCCACTGTTCCCGAGCTCTCTCTTCCCCAGAGATTCTTTTCTTTTGCTTTGTCGTGGTGATAGTTTCGCACAGGTCCTAGTTCGCCGAGAGTCAAGTGTATTGGTGCTAAGCTTGCCTCTGCTAGTCGTTGTATCCTGGGAGGCTTTCGCTCGAGTATTCCAGCATCCGTGGGAGGGCGATAAAAAGCTTCAAGGAGACCGTCCAACGGGCCTCGACTAATTTTCCGATTTGTTTTTCCGGTTCTAAGGTTTAGCCGGTTTATATGTAATTGTTTTTACGTGAATTTTTTGTTCCATGCAATTTGTCTTTTTTCATCAATATTAATACAATATTGCTAACAGAAACAATCCCGACCATTCAAGGAGAGCGTCTGGTTTCCACACCTTCTGCTCCGAGCATACCCCATTCATGTGATTCCATAACTCCCACATAATAATAAGAAAGAGTTCGAAAGTACGTACCTTGAGTCTCGTCGAGGCAAGAAGGAGCATCACAATCGTGTCGCCGGCCCGGAAGCACCGAATAAGATCTTTAAACTCACCCAGCTTTCATACCTTCTTGGCCCAATGGCAGCCCCAGAAAGCATGGTGAATTGTTTCCCTCTCCGTCACGCACACCGGACACCGGCCATCGGAGCTAATATGACGATGTTGGAGAAGGGTCCTAGTCGGGATCCAACCCATGCACACCCGCCACAAGAAAGACTTAACCTTAGGGGGAATATTGAGGCTCCAAAGCTTGTTCCACCATTCCCCATTCCCGGACTTGCTAGAAGGGCCCTCCATCACCGTCGCCTCCGTCGCGACCCGATAGCCACTCTGCACCGAATATTCACCATCCTTGGTAAAGTGCCATCGGAGCTTATCCGGGCCACCTCCACGACTTTCCGGAATACTAAGAATAGCTTCCACATCCTCGGGGGGGGGGGGGGGGACATCGCCGTGATAAGGGGAATATTCCAAGCTCCTCTGGTGTCCTTGAGCTCGGAGACCCGCATCTCCTCCGGGATAGAAGCCGCATCGCTAAGTCTGAACGTCGGGGGGCGAGGCGTCGCCGCGTCGCTAACCACCCATCACCCGAGACCGATGTGGTCTCTCCATCACCAATCCTCCATCCAGTCCCCTTAAGGATGAGATCCTTACCCCAACAAAGACTCCTCCAAATGAAGAACCTCGTAGAACCGCATGTGGCATGGAGAATATCACGGTTCGAAAAATAGCTTCGCTTGAAAACGCGCCCCACGAGACTATCCGGCAATGAGACCCCACACGCTCTTGGCAATTAAGGCTTGATTAAAATCACCGATGTCCCGAAATCCAAGACCACCGTCGGACTTGTGCCTCGTGAGCTCCGACTACTTACACTAGTGGATCTTCTTTTCTTGACCTGTGTCCCCCCACCAAAAACTCGCGATGGCTTGGTGGATCCCATCCAGGAGTCCTTGAGGGAGGCGAAAGCAGCTTGCCACATAAGTAGGGATGGTCTGGACAACTGCCTTGATGAGGGTCTCTTTGCCGGCCTGTGAAAAGAAGAGACCTCGCCATGATTGGATTCTCTCCCAGACTCTCTCCCGTACAAACGCGAAGATATCGGTTTTTTTCCTCCCCACCGCCGCGGGCAGCCCCAAGTAGCGGTTATGACAAGACGTGACAGACATCTGTAACACCTCGGCAAGCTCTGCTCCGTACGCTTCATCCACGTCTGACCCAAAAAAATGTCAGATTTAGAATAATTAATTAATTGACCTGAAGCCGCCGAATATGAGGCAAGGCACCGAGCAACCTCCTCGCACTCGTTGTTATTGACTCGGAAGAACATAATGTTGTCATCTGGGAAGAAGAGATGAGACACAACTAGATCTCCCCTGCCAAAGCTAGCTCCCCGGATAATCGGTAGGGTTTTCCGTCTCCGAAGAAGACACGAGAGGCCCTCCGAGCAAAAGAGGAAAAGGAACGGTGAGAGTGGATCACCTTGTCGAAGTCCCCTCTCTGGAATCACCCGTCCCCTAGCCTCCCCGTTGATGTTGAAGGAGAAACTCACCGAAGACACGCAACGCATCACCTTGTCAACCCACCGGCCATCATACCGAGCTTCAACATCATGAACTCCAGGAAGGGCCATTAGAACGCCTTCGACATCATGAACGCCTTCGACATATCGATCTTGAGCGCCGTGCACGAACCATTCCCAAAGCGTCCCCGGGACATGGTATGTATAGCCTCGTAGCAAAAATATTTAAAAGAAACTTGTTTTCTCTCATAACCGCCTGAACTGCCTTGCTCTGCCTCGTTGTCTCCTACCTTGTCGTTTTTCGGCGGAGAGCACTGGTAGGAAGCTTAGCGTGGCAGTCGGTATTTGGGTAGGTCGGGCTCGGTTCTGCCCCTGCGAGTCAGAATTGCTAATTTCATATATTGCTAAATAGACAACTTAAATGTTGAGAATTACTAAATAGCGCCAAGGTTTGATAAATATTAAGTAAATAGTCAATTTCATATATTTACAAACCTAAATATTAAGTAAATACTCACTGCCACATTAAGTCACGTCGTCATTTATGGTTATTTATCTAATATTTATCAAACATTGACTATTTAGCAATATCAAACGTTTAAATTGACTATTTTCCTAATTTTTTGTTCTAAAAATATCTAATATCTCTTCGTAAAGAGAAAATAACGAAAAAAATCCTATAAAAAAATTGGATACATTTGGCTATTTATACATTTTTTCGACGTATAAAATGCCAAATGTTATATTTTAATATCACCGTTACAAATTTTTCTCTTAAATATAGACGAAATAAAGCGAATTAATTGCTTTGAAATCAATTATTTCTATTTTTTAAAGACATTTATTGGTATTTATTTTTCTATTTATTCATAGAAAAATTTAGCTCAATGCATTTATAAAAAATTGATTTTAACTTTATACCCTCCTCTAATTTTCGTTTTCTTTTTTATTTATCTTTTAAGCCCACTTCAGCAAGAAAATTAAAAATTACCTATACACTCATCATTTAATCCTTAAAAAAAAAAAAAACCCAACCCAAACGCTAACATCGCTCTTCTCTTCTCTCACGCGAAAGACCAACGCGAGAATCCAGACCAAGCAAAGAAAAAAATAAACCCCTTCTCTCTCTAAACGGGTCTCTTTTTTCTCTCCCCTTGATCTCTCTCTTATCAGTAGTCTCAGCCACTCATTTTTGCATGAGAAATTTAGTTTAATGCATTTATAAAAAGTTGGTTTTACTTTTAACTCTATACCTTCTTCTAATATTTTTTTTTTAGCCCACATAAAAAAAAATGGAAAGTACCTATATATCCATCATTTAACTTTTTTTAATTAAAAAAATAAAAACAAAACTCCAAACCACGGGTCTTCCTCGCCTCCAAGCAGACCCAAGCAACGCCGAAAAAAAAATAAAAAAAATAAAAAAAATAATAAAAAAAACCTCCCTTCTCTCCGGCTCCATCCAAACGGGTCTCTCTCTTTTCTCTTGCTAGTCTCTCTCCGCCGCCGCCCTGGTTGTGGGTTCGGACTTTGATTAATTGCATCCTAATTTTTTCCACGGCCGCTCTGACATCCCTCAGCTCTTCTTTCTGCGATTTCGCATCCCCCCGACGATTCAGATGATTACTTTTGTCTAATTTATTGTTTGAACTGAAAGTCATAGTCGATCACAGACTTCGACATGCATGATTCAAGTGATTTATTTTTGTTAATCTTGGCTCTATATTGGCGTTTAACTTAATTTGTTAGTAAATATTTGCTAAACTTATCAAGGTTATCGATTATCAAGTTTATGTTAGAAAGATTTTCTATTTGGAAGTGGAAGCTAAACAATTCGTCTCAAACAATTCATAGTCGATTATCTATTGTTTGATTAGCAGACTTAATAAGATTCCCTTTTTGAAAAAGTTGACTTGCTATAAGTAAGTAGTTCACTAGTTGACTCTAGACCATGACTCCGGGACTATTAGAGTGTACGTCCTGCCACTGCGTGGCGTAATTGTTTCATTCTATTGGTTATTAGAAGTGTATGTCCTACGTGGCAATATGAGTTTTCCCTATTGGTTAGTCTTGTGATATAAAAGACCGAGTCTCTGTATTAGCCAAACAGATTTTAAAAACACAATTCATTCAAAACCAATTTCGATTATGTCCCGCCTTTTTTCTTTTGATCTCTCTTTTGAGTTGTTTCATGGTATCAGAGCAACTAGGTTGCTGAAATGAGTGAGCAAAATTTTTCCGCGCAAACTGAGGTTGAATCTTCCATCGCTACTGGATCCAAGATCGTTCCGATCGCATTCAACAACGCCATTTCTGTGAAGCTCGATGTGATGAAGTTTCTCGTTTGGCGAAAGCAGGTTCTAGCAGCATGAGAGGCTACAAGCTCCATGGATTCCTTCTCGGCACGAAAACGCCTCCTCAGCAATTTCTCTCCGACTCCGACAAGAATATCGGCAAAGTTAATCCCCTGTTTGACGACTGGGAACAACAAGATCAACTTCTTGTTTCCTGGCTCTTATCGTCGATGTTGAAAGTGTTCTACGACGAACAATGAAGTGCAAATCAAGTGCTGAAGTTTGGAACACATTAGAGATCTATTTCGCAGCTCAAGTTCGAGCGAAAGTGTCTCAGTACAAAACAGAGCTCCAACGACTGAAGAAGAATTCACTTTCGATGAATGAATTCTTGCTCAAAATCAGAAACCTAATTGATCTCCTGAGTCTTGTTGGCCACGATGTAGGGGATGGAGGTCATTTGGATGCTATTTGTGATGGTCTACCAGTCGAGTATGACACATTTGTGCTTGCTACAACAACACGGACTGATGAGATCAATATTGAAGAATTTGAGTCGCTCCTTCTTGCTCAGGAAGCTCGAGTTGAAAGTCATCGATGTAGTCCATCACATCATGTCCCGCTGACCAAATACAAGCCAAGGCATGAGGACAAGGAATGCCATTTAATTCAAAGCCTCGACAACTGCACTCATTGGCCCTTAAGTCAATTATAAAAGTCTCACCTCCATATAATGTAACATGAAATTTAGCATTATCTAATAAATAAAACATAAGATTAGAATGTCATAAATAACTTATCAAGTTTACAATGTGAGAAATAATATATTTAGAATTACCTGATAATGTTGATTGACAATGATTAGAAACTTCCTTGTTTTTCTCGATGATAGCCAATACTCGCTTACCCATGGGATACAACCATTTCTCATCTTCACGCCTTTTTATTGCAAAACGACACATCAACCAGAATCTAATATTCTCGAGTAGTGTCACGATCGGCCTGTCTCTTGCATGCATTATGGCCGAGTTCAAGCTATCACATAAGTTGTTCAAGAGCATATCACATTTCACTGTGGTTCTGAAATGCGTTTCGCTCCACTCACTCGGATTTTTCTTCAAAAGTCAATCTTGTGCCTTCTCATCTTCGAGTTTAATTGCACTCATTTTGCGACTAAGTGCTGACCTAGTGCAAATGTCACACACAAAACCTAACTTCCGTTCCCATGAAGATGATAGTTGTTGATGTCGTTTCCGAACCTCAACAATCACGAAAAACTAAAGGATAAAAGCGTGTTTGATTCGATTTTTTTATAAGTGGGTCTCAGAAGAACGTCGTGTAAGAAATGAATTTTAATTATATGACAATAAATACGATAATAATATGAAGAAACAGTTGGTTTTATTTATAACTTGATCTTGAATACATTGGTCGAGCTCGTTCAAGTAAGAGGATAAATGACGAGCTCGGAAGATACAAGTAGAGAAATAGGGTATACCATCATAATATAGTCACCTCACGATGCTTTCTAAAAGAGAGAATTTATACTATGACGAGATGCAAAATCCTCGGAGACACGTGCTAGCGACCTCGTCCTTCATTGTCTCGTCTGCTGCCACGTCGCCTTCTCGTTTGAATGAGATTGGAAGAAATCTTCAACTATAAGAGTTTATAGGCGAGATCACATCTCTCCTTTAGACTTTGACTTTGTCGTGACCTGTTGCGGAGGTAGTCTGAGCTTGTAAAATCACTCGGGCCAGGCCCAAATGATATTCCTTCGTTTATTCGATAATAATTAATAAAATTCAATAATTAAATATCGTTTATTAATCATTTAATCTATTTTGTGCAAATGAGCCTTTTCGATATTGGGTTGGGCAGCCCAATATCAAGATTATAAATGGGCCGAATTCTACCCCCACAATAGCCATAACTTTCTCCAAGCATTTCTGCTTGTCACTCATCACTGTGGACCTACTTGGGTTCTAAAGTTCCAAGTCTTCGTGTAGAAGCTTCATAAACCATGACTCCGTGTTTTTCTTCTCAACCACTGAAAACGCAACGTGATATTGAGAATTATTTGGATCTATTCCAATAGCCGCAAACAACATATGTTTACAATATTCTTTTAGAAAACAACCATCAAAACCGAGCAATGGTCTACAACCTTTGTTGAACCCTTCCTTGCAGGCTTTGAAGCAAATGTATATCCTCGCAAACAGTCTTTTCTCATGCTTAAGTGTGGTCTTCAACAACGTTGTAGTTCATGTACATAATATAGCATATCATCATAATATGAATAGTCAATTAAATCATAATTAAATAATATAGATCTTATCTGGGTTAGAAGATGTGAGTTGCTTGGAATAAACATCTAAATGGTATATTGGTCCTTAACCGAACCCTCAAGCGTTTTGCTTGCGTTGTCTTTGGCTATGTAAAACTTGATCTTTGACACATTGCTGAATTTTTGTGCACAAACCATTTCTCTAAAGCTTTGGTAATCCATGTTTGGGTTGAGACGAAACTGCTCCATAAAATGTCTAGATAACCATATGCTTGTGACACGCTTGATATCAAATACAATGCCACAGTCATGGTTGTCAATGAGAGTATTAATCATCACATTCTTGTTATCCGAATTCTTCACCCTTGCATAAACAACCCACTTGCACTCTTTGCTTTTACACCGATCTCTTAGTTTGGTACGATCGTTAAATACGTACTCAAAATCTCTATATTCCTTTATGAATATTTCTTTCAGAATATGTTTCAGATGTCCTATAGTTGGAAACTCAATACCCAGTCTGAATTTGAAATTTTCTATGCTTAAACGTGGATTGTATTCAGTTTTACTAACTTTTTAAACCGTTCATCGTCATCGCTATGGAGACTATCCAACTCTCACAGACCCTAACTCGTCACCGTCTTCATGGCCACCACCGTTGTCATTACGGACCTCATTCACGGCCGACCACCATTGTTGAGGGTAAGTCGTTTTCTCTAGGTCTACCTCATGCTCTCAGTGTCGCCGTACTCTTTCTCTTCGAGCTCAAACTCCTTGTCACCACTAGTTTAGTCCATCATTGTGATGTTCACGAATCGATAGAGATTCCCGTGATTTGGGGATTTAGGGTTTGTGATTTGGTTTGTGTGATAGTGTAAATAATAGAGACTTTTTATATTTTGATTGTTATTTTATTTTATCTATTTGTAGTATTTTTATAATCTAAATGTTTTATTTATTTATTTATTTATTTTAATTTGTTTCATTTACTCAACTTTTGATTATTATTTGTTTCTTTTTTAATTAGACGTTAAATCTGGATCATCTGTTTCAAATAGGTGGTAACGATGATACCAAAACATAATATTTGATATTTTACCCTTCGAAAAAGGTATAGGTAGCCAAGTGTATCCAAAGAAAAACTGTGGGTATTTTTGTCACCCTTTTCTCTACTATAAACGACACATACCACTCCTAAAAACAGTTAAAGATTTTTTTTAATAAGAAGGCTTTTACGAGAGTTTAAATTATTATTAATAAAAAAATAAAAAAAAATGATATTTATGATATAAGCATATTTTTAGAGGAGGTATGTATCATTTATATTAAACTTAAGAGTAATGTCTCATATTTTTAGAAACTGAAGAGATGAATCAAGTATTTTGATTAAACGCAAATGAGATATTGTTGATATTTTCCCATAAAATAAAAACAAACTATTTCTAGCTTGAATTAGCATTCATGTTTAGATATGACGACTAATTCAAGCTAGAAATAGTTTGTTTTTATTTTATGGGAAAATATCAACAGTATCTCATATATATATATAAATATATATATATACACTAAAAGAGTGGTGGTTTAAAAGTTTTGAAACTTTTGTCATTTTCTTGAAGTGACATGTGGCAGTTATGGTGCCATCCTCACTCTTTTTACGTGCAGGCTTCGACCAAGTATAGAGTTAATGACGGTAAAAATAACCAAAATTTTACGTTCGATACACTTATCTAATCATTCTTTTTTTCGGCGGATAAAATACTCAATGTTAGTTTTTAGTTCCACCTCTACTACCTGATTCAAATTAACCCATATTTAATAGTAATTTTTATTTTATTTTATATTATTTTTTAATGATACATAAATAGATAAAATAAAAAATAAAAAGGTCTTTCTCTTTTGGCCAAACTCTGACCACCCTCCATGGCCATAACCACTCCACCGTCATGACAACTCTCCACTACGACCATAGATACTCTCCCTCTCTCCCACTTAGTCTATATGTTTATCAGCATCTCCGACGCTCTATCCTCGTCAGTCCACCGTTGAGCCTTCGCCGCACCTCCGCAGCCACCGGTAATGTTTCTCTCTCATGCTCTCTCTCTCTCTCTCCCTTGGTTTGTTTCCCTGCAGCACACCCCGCCGAGCTCCATAGCCACCGACCTAACCACCAACTTGACCGGAGCTGCACTTCACGGACACCCTCGTCCCGGTGTCGAATCTCCACAGCCCCCGGTGGAGATTCGACACCGGAGATCCGATGATTGTCTGCTCTGTGGTTCGGCTGTTTAGGTTCCCTCCTCCGAAAACCGCCGCCAACTGTTCCCAGCTCGATTGATCCGCTGACCCTTCTTCGCGAATTTTTTGGTGTTGATAATAGAAGTGAATTTCTCAGGGGTTTTAATTCGATTTTGATATTTGATTTTTGATTTCTTATATGATATGGAGTTTGTTTGTGTTTTACTATATACATTTGTCTATATATGTGTATGTGCGTATGTTTATGTTTATTTATTGTATTTTATTTTTCGTCATTTTAAAATGTATTTTTTTTATTATTTAATTGATTAAATATTTTTTTTAAATCAGATAATCACAAGATTGCGACACGTGTATTTCTGTTAAACATAACGGTCAAAATAATAACGGTGTGGTAAAAAACTAACATTATGTATTTTATCCGTCGAAAATAAAAAATAGATTAAGTGTATCAAATGTAATACTTTGGATATTTTTTGCTGCGATTAACTCTTTTAAATATCGCCGCATGACCAGTTTTTTATGTTTGTAATCTCTCTTATCTCATTTATATGTACGCTCAATTTTTTGCTGGAGTAAAATAGTGGAACCCACTTTCTCTTTCTCCTTTAGAAAAAAAAAATTCATTGTATCAGAGTTTAGTTTTGGATGCCACATTACCACAAACATTCTAATCACGATCACTATAATAATATCTTGTGATGAGAAACAAAGCTATGATCAATTGCCTATTTCTATGCCACATCACCCTCTTACATTCATCTTTCGTTTTTATTATTTATTTTTTTATTATTTTATATGCTACACATCTGATAAATTAAATTCTTTAGGTATTTTTTTTACTACCATATTTTTTAGATCATTATTAGAGTTTAACTTGCACGTTAGATTTGATTATTCTTTGTTTTATATATTTCCACATTATCATTTTCTTATGTCTGTAATCTCTTATATTTCCAAGGCACTCTTCTTCTTTAAAGAAGAACTCCATATATCCGACGCACATAGATTGATAGGAACGCCTTTTAAGCCCAAAGCTAAAGAATAACTTTTTTTTAGGCAGATACATGATTAGAGTAGGCGTCTCAAACCTCTGCCACAATTAATGCTCTGAAAATTGCATCATCTATTGCAATCATGTTATCCTCTTCGTCCTCTGATCACTCCTCATCCATATATTTCTTTGTTACTTTCTCATGGCTCGAAAAATGAGGAATTTTAATGATTTTTTCCGCACTTTCGTACATCTTCTTCTTAAGACCACATAGTTTTAGCAATGCATTGCAATCAGCCGCAACGTAAAATTCAAACATAAGCAACACTATGTTAATTATCTAATTTACATGAGTAACTTAATACTATATGAAATTTCCTCATTATGTTACACACCGACACTTACAACTCATTATTCTTTTATTCCTTCGGCCCCATTTAAGCATGCAAGGTTGTTTTTTTTTTTTTTGGAGAAGTGCATGTCGAGAGCACGCGCTATCTCTAGAATAGCCTCGAGCGTCCAATATGTTGAAGGGCGTAATCATTCCCTAGAAGGGTATACAAAACATTATGCTTCGTCGGGTATCCCAAAGTGCTCTTCCTTTTCCAAGAAGAACTCAACATAGAAGGCGATGAAAGATTGATAGGAAAGCCTTCTAAGCCCAAAGCTAAAGAATAAGTCTCTTTAGCCGGATACGTGGCCGAAGTACATGTCTCAAACCTCTATGCTATAGTTAATAGGCTAAAAAATTGCGTCATCATATTGTCCTCTTCGTCCTTTGATCACTCCTCATCCCATCTTTCTTCTTTATTTTCTCATGTCTCGGATAATGAGGTTTTTTACCCGGATTGTTGCCGCACTTTCGTATATCTTAGTTTTAGAAACGCAACGCAACAAGCTAAAACATAAAAATGAAACGTAAGCAACAATATTTTGATTATCTAATGATAAATGAATAACTTAATTTTATTCGATATTTCCTCATAGTAGTACGCACCGACATTGGCAGCTTATTATTTCTTTCACGGGACCCTATTTAAACATGCAAAGTATCTTCGGAGAAGTGCATGTGGTAAGCGCGCTATCTATAAAAGCGTCGAATATATTGAAGGGCGTGATCATTCCCTAGAAGGGTATGCGAAACATGCGAAACATCATGTTTCGTCGGGTCTCCCAAGGTGCTCTTCCTCTTCAAATTATATCTATGCTTCTGTGACTTAAACATGCAGCTTCCCATAGAATATTGCTCCGTGGTAAGGAGGATAAAAATTGAAGATCATTGGCGAGACATAGGCGATCTTCATTCTCGAGTTTCGGGTGGTTGTTTTATGAGAAAGTAAACTTTCCACATGAGAAATCCTAACTTCAATACATCATCAACAATGAAGTTGGGTTAGTCCAGGTTGGATAATGAGAGTGAGAGAGAATTGAAGATAATATGGGAGATAGTATAGGGTTTAAATTAAAATCTGTAAAGTACACGAGGGTATTTTTATAAAATCACACATGTATTTAGAATGATCGACACTTGACATAGCTCTACTTATATTGAATTATACCCAACGTCACACGTATTATTAAACTTCCCATTAAAAATAGAGATTTATAAACAACTAGCCTACTTATAGAAGTGACTTTTAAATTATAGCCCAACTATCTATTCATTTAGGGAAATAGCCCATATTTATCATACTTCCAAAATTGCCCTTGGTTTCATAAAACTTCGTTCTTATTTGTTTGTTAATTCTAGATTTTTTCCAGTTATTCATCATCAGATTTGAATCATGGAATCGTTCGCCAAATCGGAGACATGTATTTTGTTTTTTCGAATGGTAAATAATATTTACTATCGGATGGCCCGACTGTAAATATTATTTACCATTAAAATTATCCTGCGATTTGCAACCAGGATATTCGACAACTCATTTGGAATAGTAGGATCATCGATTTCGTAAAGGTTCTTCTATTGTTCTTATATTATCTGTTTGTTTAAGTTAGTCATTTAATCGTTCTTAGTTTATGTTTGTCTATTGTAGGTGTTTAGGTTCTTTAGTTTCTTACAACTTCGTTCTTATTTGGTTGTTAATTCCAAATTTTTTCCAGTTATTCATCATCAGATTTGAATCATGGAATCGTTCGTCAAATCGGAGACAAGTATTTTGTTTTTTCGAATGGTAAATAATATTTACTATCAGATGGTCCGATAGTAAATATTATTTACCATTCGAAAAAGTATATTTTATAGTTAATCTAACAGAGAATTGATCGGAGATGCGGGGGAGGGTTTCGATTATGGTGTTCTATGGGTTAATCGAATTGGAAATAATATATACTTACCATTTTTTCCAAGTCTGAGAACGGAGACGCTTCGTCGGGTTTGGAAGTGGCAAAATCAGAAAATTGGTGGCGGAAAAGGAGGTCGGACGCAATATCGGAGGATTGAGGGATTCGAAATCGACGGAGAGTTCGGAGGCAATATCGGAGGATTGAAGGATAGTCGGATCCGAAAATTTTGGAGTGTATTTGTCACGACCCGCGAGCGACAGCTCGCCCACGAACCGCGACTGATCAACTCAAATCTGTACATAACTCATAATATAAACACATAAATTAAAGATAATATCTTATAAGATTATATAATAAAATAGTTTGCAAAAATTCGGGGAAATTTTTCGCTTTTATAACTTAGGGTCTTATAGCGACTCCTATACAAATATGTTCCGGAACATTTTATCAGAAGATACTAACCCCCGATTAAGGAACCCCATAGCCCATAGGTCAAGGCAATACGCACTCGGTCTCGGTCTTCAATCTCGTTTTCCCGCTTACCAGCTTTTCCCTTATCTACATTACCAAGGGTCATAAAACTATGAGTCGATTGACTCAGTAAGTGGGAGTCTAACTTAGAAAATAAAGCGACTAATGCCATGTGACGTGCAACCAAAAACACAAGAATACAGAATGATTGCTAGATGTAGCTAGAACATAACATTAGAGCATGATTGACGCGTGATATCACACTCTATCTACTCACTTGTCGTTTTGCAAGATCGTACATTCTCTTCTTCTACGATCTCCAAAACGACAATAAGCCAGCCTCAAACCTCGAGCAGCAGTCTTACGGCGGCTTGGGTGTTTTAAGATTGTCTGGGATCCACTAGTGGTACCATCTTCATCTGATGTCGGCGCATGTGTGCCGCCTTGGCACGACAATGAGTTCACTCGAGGCGACTGCTCATTGTTGAATGGGTTCACTCTAGGCGACTGCCCATTACCATCAGGTTCGCTCGAGGCGACTGCCCGTTATCGTTGGGTTCGCTCGAGGCGATTGCCCTTTACCATCGGGTTCGCTCGAGGCGACTGCCCGTTACCGTTGGGTTCTCCCCAGTTTTGAGTACTCAGCGCCATACAGACCACCTTGGTCTGCCACAAACACAAGTCGTTGACTTGTGGGTACCACCGAAAACCGTCTAATTAAGGTTCTGGTATTCTGCAACACGCAGAGTACACACTTATACTACTACAGGAGAGCATCTCAAGATAAACCCCGAAAGAATTAATGTTTCTCTTTCACGCTCGTTAAGTGATTTAGAAAGAAGATTCGGGATGTGACTCCCGGTACTTCCACCCTTGGTTCGAATCCAAGAGTTTGACTTATGCTCTCCCGTCACCCTTGATCTAACCTATCTACTATGGTTAGCAGATGGATCTAACAAAACAAGATAACATCGTGGTTGGTTCAAGTTAGCGTTTGAACCTTACGGGAAAAATCCGAACTAAATTTTTCAAGCAAGAGTGGCCGAAGCCTTAACTTTAATGTTTATTCATTTTAGGGTTTTCACCTACTCTTGTTTACTAGCAAATAAATGCACAAACAAACATGGTTATTCCCTTGGTATGTAGTTGACTTAAGTCTCCACACTTACTTGGAATAGTTCGACAGAAAGCTCGACGACTTCAAGTGATGTCTAGCTTTTCACGTTCTCCGAGATACTTGATACTTGTCGAAACGTCGAAAGAACTATCATCCAAAGTTGAATATCCGTTAGTTATTGGATTCGAGATTACTTGAAGAAGATAGAGTTCGTTGTCGGGATTAGATCCGAGTCGGTTCGAAATTCGAGAATTTAGTTTATTATTCTCCGGTTTTTCGGAAGTCAAACTTGTTCAAGACTCGGCACTTTTCATATCGAAACTGATACGAAATAAAATTCAATAATAATCGCGAGTCATAAATAAATTAACTAATCCGAAATTAAAATAACTGATAATTCCAAACGAATAAATAAATTAAATTCATAAACGTTATTAAATAAATAATTCTAAATTATTTATTTAAATATTGAAAGTACATGTCATAAAACAATCTAAGAGTATTTAAACGCTATAAGCGATTTAAAACTCACGAGTTAATCGAGCTTTATTTCGATAACTCTTTTAACTTGATATCTTCAGAAACCGGCCTTGTTGCTCTTGACTCGTCTGGTTCCCGTTCGTCCGTCAAGATCTGTAATTCAAACCCGGAATCCGATAACGAGTTAACATCTTAATTCCAAATATAATAATCCAAATCCCGTTTTCACAACTCAAAACCCGAACCCAAAACCAATTCAAGCGAACTCAACTCGAATCCAACTAACCGAAAACGTCATAACACGGAAACGATCACAAAAACTCAAATTGAGGCTCAAAACTATCATACCACAATCAGATTAAATCAGCCAAACTATTGCCCATGGCCAAACATCAAAATGAATCACCCAGCCAACAAGTTACACGGCCAACACACTTCACCAACACCAAACAAAAAAACCAACCAAACCAAACACATCAAACAACTCACGACCAAGCAGCTACTCAACCCAAAACATATAGGTTCTCAGATTTATCATCACAGCCTCACACAATAACAATTCATCACAAATCTGAAAACAAACCTTAAAGACTCTCACGACCAGGTTAGCAATCTCAAAGAAAATTCGTCCAAAAATCAAGTAAAATCAGCCATTTTTAATCAAGACTCAAGCACTAAACAGGTTCAGAAACATCTCAATATCATCAAACAACCCTCACAAATCGAAAAGCCCCAAAAAGAATCCTCAAAACCCTCGTTCATGGGATTTTCGGCCAAAACACTACCAAACCAATGAAATCCGAGAACAATCCTTAAATTCGAGTTATAATCATCACCAATCGAGTCCAAATAACAATAAAATCAAGCAATTCCACCAAAATCTCACTTGGACCCAAAAACCCTCAAATCAACCCAAGAACCCTAACCATGAAATCAAATCCAAAGAGAGGAATCTCTACCTCAAATCGTGAGATTAGGCGTCTTGGGTGAGCTTTCCCTCTTCCCCGACGTCTTCCTACTTGCTCCGGCGTCTCTATAGCTGTCGGCGAGTCTGGTTCTTCCTCAGCCCGGAGCGCGCGCGATGGAGGCTGGGCGAGAGGGATGGCGCGCAATGAGGAAAGAGGGAGAAGAGAGAGACGGGATGGTGCTGGTGATGATGGTCGGCAAGGGTGAAGATCCAAGCTAACCCAATTTTTTTTTTCCTTTTCCTTGTGTCTACAGATGAGCGCGCGCGTGAAGAGGAGGAGAAGAAAAGAAAAGAAGAAGAAAAGAGAGAAAAGAAAGAGAGAGGGAAAGAATGAGGTGGCCGAAAAAGAGAGAGGGAGAGTGGAATTACTGGCTACGTGGCATTCTCTTATCACGCCACATGTGCACAAGTGGCCCAATCACATCTTGACACGCCTCTCTTAAAACGACCCATTTTCCTCTTTTTCTTTCAATCTCGTCCTTCAAAATGTTGCACATAAGTCCTTTTAAAATAAAATCTCCTTAATTAATTAAAAATAATCTTGAAAAATAACCGAGAAAATTATTATTATTTCCTGTTATTTTGAGTATATTTAAGGGATCCCAGAATTTATTTTTACTCTCGAGATTTATAAATCTACGAGTATGTTCCGAATAATAATATTGAATTACTCGAATATTCTCATTCCGAAATTTCATCGACCTCAAATATTATCATTTTCCAAGATATTTAAAATTTAAGGACGTCTCATATGCAACAAGAATTTGAAATAAAACTCGTCTATTTTATTCAAATTCACAAGTCGAGCATATACAAAAGTTTATACATTACAGTATTTGATGAGGGGTAAGATATGAATATAATATTGTTTAGTAGTGGATTGGATCAATTACCTAATTTTGTAATAATTGAGTTGAGCTAAAATATTTAAAGAGGCGGTCAATTGGTCAATTTGGCTACATATCTAACCGGCCCTCAAAAATATAAGCCGAATTAGAGAGAGAGAGAGGGAGAGGCAGTTGTAAACGGAATGGGCGGGGAAGAAGAAGTGGAAGCGGAATTGGAGGCGGTGACAGCAGTGTACGGCGATGATTGCTCCGTTTTGGGGTCATCTCCGCCTCTCTTTCATCTCCGCCTTATTCCTCGCACCGCCGATCTTATTACCGAACAGGTCTCTCTCCCTCTCTCTATATCGATCTCTTTATTTGATTCGTTCCTCAGCAACTCTACTAACCTCTCGATTCTTCTTCTTTTATTTTTTATTTTTTTTATTTGTAGTTCGTTGAAGCCATTATCGAAATCCGAGCGACTTCGCAGGTGTTTTTTTTTGTTTTTCCTTTTTCGTTCTTAGATTTTCCGCTGTCGATGTTGTTGTCGTCTTCGTGTTTTTGATGTTTGGTGTGGTTAACTTATAGTACCCCAAAGAGCCACCTGAGATTGGTCTTATTGATTCGAAAGGCCTTGACCCGCAAAGGCAAAAGATTCTAATGAATTGTGTTCGAGATAAAGCTGCCGAATTGGCTTCTTGCTTGATGTTCGTGGCTCTTGGCGAGGTAACTACTAAATTCTTGAGCTTCAGGAACGATTTTACTTGAGAATATTTGTCTCTCGATAGCCTGAGTTATATGTTTTCAGTATTGTTTTTTTTTAGTTAAAATTTAGGACATGAATGGGCTGTCACTTGCTCTCGGGATAAGCTAAAAAAATATATGAATACTTAATTTCCTTGAGGACGAGTTGTTTATATCCGAAGTTGATGATCAACACATTCATGATTTGTGTAATATTCGCATTCCAATTCTTGTTCATAAACTTATGTAAAGCACTGAGTTAGAGTTTGTATCGTTTGATGATGTGTGGCCACTGAATACTTGTACACAGAGCTGGAAATTATGTGCTTATAAATCGTTTTCCAGTCAATGAAGATATGCTATAGAGTTTGCTTATGTACATCATCAATGAAGCAGATATTGATTGTTATGAGAAAACAGGGATGAATAATGTATTATATTTCTAGGAAGCGGTGGACAGGCTTTCCCTAATGAATCACCCGGATGGAAATTGCCCGTTATGTCTGTATTCTTTGGTCGGTGAAGATGGGCAGGATAACAACTCGCCATTCATGAAGTTGATGTCATGTTTTCATTGCTTTCACAGGTACGTCTGTTCTCTCGTTAGTTCATTGGTATTGTATTCCAGATAAGTATAAGCTTTGTGGGGGTTCTATTTTTTTTTTTTTTGGCTTTTATATATGTATCTTTGTTTGTCTTCTGGAATTTGTTTCAGCGATTGCTTTATTAGGTGGTGGAATTGGATTCAAACAGAACGAAAAACCAATCCGAGTGGATCGTCAAGTTCTACTACCCAGCAGCATATTAACCAGAAGGAAAATGAAAATGGCGCACTTGGTAATGAATTGAATGGGTTTATTTATTTATAATTAACTCAGCTTGTTGAATCCCTTTAATGATTACAAGCCATTGGCTTAATAAGTTAACATCAGCATAATGGAAAAACGTTAGCAGATGTGGATCATTTGTGCTGCATCTTTTTCACCATAAAAAATGCAGGTTTTAAAGGAAACCATTATATGTTGGTGTTCTGGAAAACATCTGTTTTTCACCGTATTTTTTCTTGTATTTGAATGGAATATGTTATTTTTGTGACACATTGAAGGTGTAGGTGTGAGCAAGGGACATTGCCCAGTATGTCGCAAGGTATTTTATGCAATGGACTTCGAACACATCCCCGGTTTTGTTGCCTCTCATTTGTCCCAATCGGTATGTCCGCTAAACTTAAAGTCTCAACATGTTTGTAGAAACTCAGCTTGGTTAACTTGTAGTCATTCTACCCTACTTCTTTTTAATCGGTGAAATTATGGCTCTGTTTTAAGGATTCTATTCAGCCTAGCTTTATTTAGCCTAGTTCATTGAAGACTCAAATTGGGGAAGTTATAGCCTTTAGATAGTAATGTGATGTAATGTTAACCTATGTGCTACTCGAATTGTATTAATGACGAACAAGCCAAACCTTGGTTATGATTAGAAGCGCTACTAGAACCCGACTCTCTACAGTTTCAATGCTGCCAAATTCCATTTTTCTTTGGCGAGACCAATTTAACGCTTTCTAAATCACACTTGTGAAATCTGATTTCATGTGCGTAAGCCATCCAAATACCAGTCCTTGTTTTCTTGCCTTGGTTTGCTGACATACTAAAATATTCACGTTGCTGAAGCTCACAACAAGATGGTTGTTTTATTAATGCAGGGCTCCGACAAAATTGAAGTAGAAGATAACGAGGTCCTTAATTCTGTTTTTGAGATCACAAGAAGAGAAAAAATTGAGGCCATATTGAAGTTACAACAAGAGAACGAGGGTCTAATTGAGCCGGAAAGAACTGTGAGCGTTTCACCGGGCATGTATATTTCATTACCGACTACACAATCCACTTCAAGAACAACTACTAGACAATTCGACGCACGACAAGAGAGAGACATTTTGTTGGCGTCTGAAGATAATAGCGGCGCATCCTCTCATCTTTTTAACACAAGCGATCACAAGAAACCAGACATGAAAAAGCCAAGACGGCGCAACCCTAGAAAACATGTTACACAGTGGATCCGGAAAGAACATACTTCATCATGACAAGGCATTGCTGTGTTCATGTATATTCAAATAATGTTGAAAAAGGTGATCGTGTAGGCATAATGAGTGAGTTTTTCAAACAAACATTTGGTTTTATTTGTTATATTCAATCAGAGGTGGTTAATATATGGACTTGTATAGTCAACAAGTAATTGGGCGATATAAGTACTAAGACCATCTCCAGTGGAGCTCTATGCGTTGCCTATTTTGGCGCAAGTGCTCCACTGGAGCTTTATTAGCCACGCTATAATAGCGTGTGATGCATTTTGACAACAGTGCAGCGTTATTTGTAGCGCTGCACTGTTAAGCTGCGTTATTTATTTATTTTTTTTTGTAAGTTTTAAAATTTGTCTAATTTCCAAATTTCATATAATTATTTAATATTTATCCCTAAAATTATTTAATTTATATAAAATTTATTATTTTGTATAATTTGAAAGACAACAATATTTTAAAATACAACAATGATATTTGCACATTGCAAGAAAATTATAATATTAAAACGGTCATATTAAACTAATATCAAACACAATTACATTAGCAATTTGGAAGACAATCAACAAGAAAACTCAAAAGACATAAAAAAAAAAACACAATACAACAAAATAAAATTACAATAGATCAACTAATATTCTGGAAGATTGGTGCCGGATCCCTTGAGACCGGTAAAATATTGAGAATATGAATCAGAAGTCGGAGGTGGTGCATGGGATTGTTGTTGTTCAAGCCTCTTTTGCATAATTTTCGCTTGTTCGGCTTGAACATATGCCTGAACCTGTGGATCTGGTATTGAACTTAAATCCCGAAACAATATTTTATTTTCTTCCTTGATTTCTTTCAATTCCAAGTGGCGTTGCCTGATAACACTTGTCTTCTTCAATTGCCCAAGAAGTTCTTTATTTCCTTCCTCAATACCACTAATTCTAGACATTATTCCATCATCCACTTTTTTTTTTAATTTGGCTTTCTTCACCCCAATCGGCCGCTCGGGAGGAGATGGATGTCTAGCAGATTCAGGAGTTGGATTTTCTGACTCTTGTGGGCAAGATGAACCTCGAGATGTTTGTCTTGCACTTGAGGCTCCATCTTGGAATTTTTCAAAATTCTTAATAGTGTTCCACACATGATCAAACTTCCAACCTTTCTTGAATTTTTCATCTTGTGAAAGCAATACTTTAGCTTGATCCATCTGAAAGTTGATAAAACAATGGTTAAGTAAAAATCTAATCGTGAGAAAATAATAAACTATAATACTCACAATATCTTCAGTTGAAGCACCACTTGGGTGTCTATTCTCAATTTGTCGAATGCATGCATGCATCTTCCTTGTAGCTTTCTCAATCACTTGAATACGGCACTGGATTGATCGCGTCGAACGCATCTCTGAATCCGGAATTTTGCCGTTGTTGTAAGCTTCCGCAACACGAGTCCAAAACTGATCGGATGATTGGTATATACCGATGATTGGGTCTTGCAAAATCTCCATGTAAACCCTACAAAGGAGTTTGTCTTCATCTCGAGAGTAATTAGAAGCTCTAGACATTTTTTTTAGTAAGGTGAGTGATGTGGTGAAATTACAACTTATGAAGGCAATATTTATAGCAAGATTCTCACGTTTCTCAACTCGTTCTGATGCGATTTGACTACTCACTTACAAGATTCTCACGTTTCTCAACTCGTTCTGACGCGATTTGACTACTCACTCACAAGATTCTCACGTTTCTCAACTCGTGCTGACGCGATTTGACTACTCACTTACAAGATTCTCACGTTTCTCAACTCGTTCTGACGCGATTTGACTACTCACTTACAAGATTCTCACGTTTCTCGACTCGTTCTGCGCGATTTGACTACTACTTACAAGATTCCCTCTATCATTAACTTTTTCTCTATAAAATACCAATTCTATCATGAGTTTTAATATACACACTCATTCTATTATGAATATAATACACATTCTCTCATTTTATCTCCCAAAATGAATACTAATTGGTCCTCGTCGTCTTCAAGCTCGGATGACGATTTCATTACTAATTTGGATGAAGAGGAGGAGGCCATAACTCGTGCTATCATCAACAACAATATCTTGATTACAGAGCTTATCCGTCAACATTCCAGCCAAGTAGACATGAGAGCGGGAGGCTCAGTGCCAGGACGTGCTTTCATCAACCGTGATCGAGTGAGTGCAGACCGTCGACTATTCAATGATTACTTTTCAGAAACCCCGATGTATGATGAAGCCATGTTCCGTCGGAGATATCGGATGTCTCGCTCATTATTCCTCCGCATAAAGGATGCTGTTCAAGGTCATGACAACTACTTCGAGCAACGGGTGGATCGCGCCGGCAAACTTGGTTTGTCACCCCTTCAAAAGATAACAGCTGCATTTCGGATGCTGGCATACGGTGTTCCGACAGATGCCACAGACGAGTACGTCAAAATAGGAGAGTCAACGGCGATTGAAAGCATGAAGAAGTTTTGTCGGGCAATCGTTGAGGTATTTTCTGAGCAATATTTAAGATCACCAACAACCAATGATATTGCTAGACTTCTGCATGTTGGTCAACAACGTGGTTTTCCAGGAATGTTAGGAAGTTTAGATTGTATGCACTGGAAATGGAAAAATTGTCCCACTGGATGGGCCGGCCAATACACGGGTCGCGGTGGAAAGCCTACTATTATACTTGAAGCTGTAGCAGATTATGATCTTTGGATATGGCATGCTTATTTTGGTATGCCAGGGAGCAATAATGATATCAATGTGCTAGATTCTTCCCATTTATTTTCCAATCTCACTCAAGGTATCGCTCCTCCTGCCCATTATGTCATACAAGGAATAGAGTATAATATGGGTTACTATTTGGCTGATAGTATATATCCAAAATGGTCAACCATCGTGCAAACTATCCGAGAGCCACGTGGCAAAAAAAAAAGTATTTTGCAATGAAGCAAGAAGCGTGCAGAAAAGACGTAGAACGTGCATTCGGGGTTCTCCAACAACGATTTGAAATTGTTGCGGGACCGACACGATTTTGGAGAAAAGACGTCTTACAAGATATAATGACTGCATGCATAATTATGCATAACATGATAATTGAAGATGAACGAGATCTTAGTGCTCCAATAGGAGTTGCGAGAGAAACACCACCAGCGAATGTTGAAATGGTGGGGGATGATGGCACAAGATTTGAGCAATTCGTTAATCGTTATAGAAAAATAAGAGATAAAGATGCACACATCGCACTTCGGAATGCATTGATTGAGCACTTGTGGGAAGAGTATTCTAATTCCGAGTCATAATTGTTTGTGTTAAAGTTACTTTTATTTGTTGTGTTGTAGTTTGTTTTACTTTATTTTAATTGAGTTGTGTTGTAATTTTTTTTATTTTAATTGTATTGTGTTGTATTTTATTTTTTGTGTTGTGATTTTTATTAAATAAAATTTTATTTTATTTAATGTCTATTTTTA